>NW_027522997.1:0-278047 GCF_052094955.1 Ictidomys tridecemlineatus | reverse complement strand
AGTTCTCATGAAAACACAGATGAGGATGTGTGACTTGCTAAGTGTCTAAATGATACCAGGTAATTCTTTCCCTGATGGACTTTCTTCTCTTCCATCACAAATGACACCTGCCAGGCTGTTTTGAAGTTGGATGAGGAATAAGCAGAGAGGTGATAAATGATGATCAGAGATGTTGACTTTGACAATTATTTACAATACCAAAAAAAATTTGGGCCTCCAATTTTTTTGAGGAGTGGGGGCAGATAAAATGATTCCAGCATCTTCTATAGCACTTCTCACCAGCATTTTTTACAGGCACTTCCAGCAGTCCTGAGAGAACTCAGAGAACCTGTTGGCTACCTTCTTACCTCTCCCACTGCCAAACTCTTATAAAGAGAAGGTGCCACTGAATACCTCATCTCACCATGAGCTGCCACCTGTCCTTGCCAAGCCGCTTTGCTACTACAGTGGTTTATGGGACCCACTTTGGCAAAACCATAACCACCCTGATCACCAGACCCAAAAGCCCTTTCTCAATTTCAATCTCCCTGGATAGTCCTGTGGCACTCCCCATCCTGCCCTCTTGCTCCCCCTAGGGGATATACTCAGCCTACTTCCTATGGCTACAGGAACCAGAATCTTAGATAGTGTTACCTGGCTTTCATTTGCTACTTGCAACTCTCCACCTCCCTAAATACTATCTCTTAGGAATTCTGAACCAATTGGGATCCACATCATGGGACTTCATTTTCATTTTGCCCTTTTAGATTTGGTTAATTATCTCTAGATTGCCTATTCTGTAACTTAGAAACTTTAGCTTGAAAATACCCGAGATGAAAACTATGACAAAAACTAAGCAAAACCATACCTGTTATATTTATATTTAACTTTGGTGTACATATATATAACCAAGCCATTTGGCTTTGGCATTTAGTACCCAAAACAGAAGAAAGCCAAGTATTTATGATGAGGCTCAGTCCATACTGGGACCCTTCCCTCTTCCACTCCTTGGACTATGTCTCCTGGCTTCCCTCGCTAATGCTCACTCACAACATGTCTTTAAGGAACTACCCATTTTTTAAATGAAAACCACTTTATTATAGTAACTAAGAGCATGTAGTTGGAAGTTAAAGAGTGCTCGGATTAGAGTCATGAATCTGATGTTTGGAAAATTTCTTAAGATGGAGGTAAAGACAACATCTATCTCATTTTTTTGTTATTCTTCTTCTAAAACAACTGGAAAAAGTGCACGTCACACAATGCTTAGCACACAGTAAGCATTCAATAAGTGTTCACCGCATCTTTATCTGTTCTCTGTTTCTGTTGTGTTCTCCTTCTAAAACAAGGAACCTGCTTTCCTTTTTCAGGACTTCACTGCTCTATACTGCTTAGATTTATCAAACCAGAACCACGTCTTTTACTATTAGATTCTTTTAATAACTTAAAAAAATGTCCTGCTGTATTTTGAGACAAGGCAGTGAGTTATCACCCTTGTTCCTGGCAACCATAAATAACTCACAGTCTGGTGGGGAGGAAAGAATCAAGACAGAACCAGAGTGTGATTTCTTGCCATGGCTTGGGCAGGAAGTCCCACCGAGGTCCTCTCCACCAGCCCATAGTTTGTACTGGCCCCAGGATCTGGTCCCATGGCAGAGTTTTTGCCTGTGCATTTCACAATGATGTGCTAGCAGCCAATGCCACAGGGAAACCCCTGACTGAATGCCTGGAGCTCCCTCCACTGGGGAAGCATCTCCTCTAACTCCTGACGCCTGTGCCTTCACAACAGCCCATGATGAGCTCCTCTCCCAAGGTCCTGTGAAGAAGTATATTTAGACACCTACAGTGTACACGCACCTCTCTCTCAAGCTTTCACCTTCCATTTGAAATTGCCTCTTCAATAGTGTGAAAATAAAATGCACAGCCTGCCCTGCCACCATGACAGATGAGCATGCAGAAGACTCAAAACACAAAAGGCCAAAGACTCCAGTTACTCTCTAAGATAAACTAAAGTCAAGCAAACAAACAAAACCTAGGGTTCTTCTTTCGAGTTCTAGTACCCCCAAATCTGTGACCCTTTCCTGCAGGTGAGTGACTCCCTAACAAAAACAGCACCTTTCCTGTCTGCAATGCTGATGTGTAAAGATACAGATGTGAGAAAACTGCCATTTTTAAACTCATGCTTGGGCTAGTTGTAAATTTGATGATTCTGCTTGTAATACTGTGTAATTTTTTCCCTTTCATATACCTCTTGAATTTTTTGTTTGATAAGCTGATCCTTTTAAAGCCTGGTTTTTCTTGCAAATTTTTCTAATTCCTTTATTTTCTGAGTCTCCCTCTAACAATAATGTATATTGATTTTTACTACAAATTCTGTTGACTAAAGCCTACATTATCTTCATCTTTCTAATTTCTATCCCTGTCTTCCTACTTTCTACTCTCATCTTTCAGGCTTAAAGACTTAAAGCCATCTTGGAACTTGCTCTCTCACACTGCCTGCCTCAAAACAATAGCCAACTCCTGTCATTTCTCTGCAGTTTCCTACAGCAGACTTTCCCACAGCTACTACCTTTTCTCAGACATTTATTACTCTCTTCATGCTTGAATCATACTAGATACTAGGGGTTGATCTCTCTGCATCTAATCCCTCAGAAGGACTTTGGGTATATTATAATATAGGTTCAATTTTATCTCAAAGGCTGCTGCTAAGGAATAACTCTAAACCTCCTACCAAAAGAGAGCTCTCTAGGATATTCTAAGCCAGCAATTGACTCCCATCTAATTTTTCCTTCTTCAACAAATTAACTCTAGTGCTTTCATCCCTATATCCTATGGCATAATTTTGAATTCCTAATCTTGTTCACTCATCTCTGAGTATGGAATGAGTACTGTAAGTCACTACTCAAAGCGTCTGGGATTAAGGAGGAGCTATGGAACTAATCATCACTGATTAAAAAAAAAAAGGAAGAAAAAAAAAGAACTTAAACAAATTCTCTCTGAGGTAACTCGTGGCACACTCATCTTTAGAAGGCATAAAGAGATTAGATCCTTGATGTTCAGTTACATGCTCAAAGTCATACATCCAGTAAGGGATAAGATGTGAATTTCAATCCAAGTTAGATGGTTCAAAGCGTATTCTCTTTATTCTATTTTCTCTGCCTTTAAATGCCACCCTCATTTTTAGCTTGTATGGCACCTTGCATGTAGTTAGGTACTGAGAGGGTAAGAATTAGGCCAATGAAAAAAATGTGTAATTTGCAACAATGGGTGGTTAATGCTGGTCCTTTTTATTTGCATTCTCATCCAAAGATAGTACTGGTTATAAATCATGAGACTCTAAAAGGAACACATTTTACCTGGAGGTCAGGATCAGCCAAAGGTTTCTGGGCTCCCAGAGTAAAATGGTCTCTTTCTATGATCGTGTTGGTGAGCTGCAGTTTGGAGGCTGCTTTCCTATAAACTATTTCTTCCACAGTGTCTCGGCCAATCAGCCGGATCACTTTCACAGCCCTGTACGGGAGTCAAATGAGAGCAGTGTTAGAAGTCTGCAAAGCTGGGGAAAAAAGCATGCCAGGAAAATACACCCAAAAGGAAGCAAAACCAAATGCCACATTCAGGAAACAATGAAAAGGACACTGCTCATTGGGACCTGAGCATTTGTTAGAGAAATCTGGCCTCAACTTCTTCCTGAACTTTTTCCCAAAACAGAAAGAGAAAGGAAGATGAAGTGACCACTATTGGGCCTTCATCTGTAGCCAGGATAACCCCTGGCAGGCATGTTACCTCAAGTCAAAGGGTAGCTGAACACAACTTTGTTTCCTCTTTGTGATACTGGGAACCCAACCCAGGAGAGCTTTACCATGAAGTTATAATCCTAGCCTTAAAAAAAAAAAAAGTTTTGAGACAGGGTTTAGGTAAGTTGCAAGGTTGGCTTTAAACTTGATCTTCCTGCTTGAGTCTCCCATGCTGATAATGATTACAGGCATGTGCACCCACTGGCTTTAACTTCATTTTTAAACTGAATTAGGATCTAACGTGAGAAACATGAACTAAATAAATTCTAAGTTTCTTCTAATCATTTTGGAATTTAACTGTTCTTTTCAACAAAGTGAGTCTGAACTGATCATGGGACCACTGATCCCCCAACATTGCTCTACAAGCCAGCAGCACAACGGGGTTCAAACCCAGTGGACTCTAACTCCAACGTGGCACTGTTGTCAGCACTACACGGTCCACCTTCCTCCCCAATCCACAGCTGCAAGCCAACAGAGCAGAAAGGTGCCAATGACTAACTCACTCACTTGTTCTGGCCAATTCAGTGAGCTCTGGCAGCTGCCCGAAAGTCATTTTGAGGATTAAAATCACTGTCAGAAAAAATAACAGTATCTTCTGCTTTTAAGTTCATGCCAACTCCACCTGAAAACCATACAAAAAATGAGCATGATCAGCAACACACAAATAAGGAACTAGAAAACACACAAGGCAGGACTGGGTCCTACTGAAAATCTGAAATCAGTCCAACTGACTGGTTTCATCCTTCAAACTGAAATTTCTGCCCCAAACTTCAGGTTTTGACCACCCTACAGTGGTCAAAAGTGCTACCTCACCTTTCATTGCATGAACTGGGAAAATTTAATTATCAAATATAACAGAATGAGAGGTAAGCAGAAGAAAAGGATGCTTAAGTTAATTGCATTAAGACATTTAATATTTGTTTGAAAACCTTGATTGGATTTTGCTTCAAACAGTCTGTGAATAAGGACACAAGTTCTTTCAGAAAACAGCTCCAAAAATAAGAGGTCTGGGGGCTGCAGTTGTAGCTCATACAATATGATAGGTCCTAGCTTAAGTAAGTTCTCTCGACTTTGTGATCTTTCATCCAATTTTAAAAAAATTACAGAAATATCTTAGATGCCAAGGGCAAGGGTGGGAAAAAACAGAAGGTGTTAGACTCTAAGGGGGAAAGGGGTAGATTCTCGACTTTCTTCAAAGGAATTCTCAAGAAATTTTATTCTAAGAAGAAACTAGGAAGAAAGGAGAAAAAGGCACAGGTGGAAAACAGTTTGATTTTTTTTTCCTGAAAGGGTAGGTGTATCGGGAAGCCTATGGGCACACAGTTTCAGGGAAGGGAAGAACCAGTCTCACATCATACCATGGGAAGACGCTGAGAGCTAAGGTTCTAGAAGGAAACTAGAGAGTTCCCACTGGTCTTTGACTAGGTTCTGAACACACACCCATTTTCTTCTTATTTTTCCATTAAAATGGTGAAATGTTTCATTTGTAAATGGCAAACACAGTAAAATGTTTGCTTTGGCATATGAGGGAAGAAAACTTCATTTGACAAAGAAAAGAAAATACTTTCAAAATGCTTTGAGATTTAATTAGCAAGTGACCTCACTCAGCACAGCACAGTCATTTGTCAGAAGCTTCCCTGGCTGTCCTTCCCCACCCCATCGCCACCCCTCCAATGCACACACTCTGTGTTATAGTGTGTTTTATGTTACCGAAAGGGCTCTTATATATAAATGTTTCCTTTCAAATACAAATAACTCTGACATGGTTACAGATGTTTAGTTTCCAATTAGCAGTAACCCTACACTCAAGAATGCCCCTCCTTTTGCTCCTGACCTTTTGCAAATGATGATTTCCCAAAGGAATCTGGCATCCATACAGGAGAAAGAATGGAAAGTGGGAAAAGTGCCAGAACTTTCTGCTTTCAGATACCCTATACTAGGGTACTCTCTAAACCCCATAACCAGGTTAAAAAGCAAAACAGAACTGCTCAAAAGGTAATGTAATTGCCAAAGAAGAAAGAAGCCATTTTTTAAAGTAATATTTAATTAAATGACATTAATTATAAAGCAATGATTAAATGTAATTTCAAATTTCCTTCTAGTACAAATTGTTTAAATGGAAGGTTAGATGATAGTTGGATTTACATATATATATATATACACTAAGCAAAAACACATTTCCAGGTTACCATTTTGCAAGCTATTGAGAGGAGGGAGCTGGAGTAGTGAGAAAATTTAGAACCTGTGACTACCAGGATAAAAAATTGGAACATCTGGGTTTTCACTCTGCTTTGGACACTGAGTTTTTTGAGTTGGCAAGTCCCAGTAACCTCTGAGTCTCAGTCCAGTTGAGAGGCGTGCAGTAATCTACATCCAGCCCTTTGATGTGCTCTCCAGGAAGCGCTCCAAGAAGGTACTTTGGAAACACAAAGTTGTTTCGATGCACTGTGCCCATGGCTTGCCAAGTGCTCACACTGCTGAACTGCTGGCCTCTAGGTAGCCCCAAAGAGAGATTTAAAATCATGGGGTAATTCTACACTGTTTTAAAAAGATATGATAATAAACTGATGACATGAAGACAAACAGGTTCTTTCTTTGTCCTCTATTAACAATGATGAAGAAGAGTTTCCAGCCTCTGTTTGTGCTGCACTGCTGGGGGTTGAACTCAGGACCTCACACCTGCCAGGCAAGTGCCACTGAGCTATATCCCCTGCCCATCTACAGCCTTTCTGAAAAAAAGAATACCCTCCATCTCCCAGACTCCACTTCTTCTGTAAAGTAAAGCAAACAAATTGAGGTCTTGAAGGTCTTATAAACTTTTATCATTGTCTGAAAATCATTTCCTCAATAGCCCTGTGTGTACTCTAAGACCGTTCTGGGCATCTACAAAGCCTACAAGACATGCAGATACTAATGCCTTTCAACTTCTAGTCTCTCACTCCAATAAATTCATTCCATGTTCACTTTATGTATTTATTTAAGATGTGGTTTTGCTATGTTGCCCAGTTTGGCCTTGACCTTCTGGGCTCAAGTGATCCTCTTGCCTCTAGCTGGGAACACAGGCCTGTGCAACCACACCTGGCCCAATGTTCATTTTAATCACATATTTGTTATCCTGGCATTGTGTGACAAGAAAAATGATGTATTTTTAATTACAATACTTGTATTCTGCAATTGTATAGTTCTTGGCAGTTTATGAGATGCCTGTATACCTGTAATCTCTTTACTATTCAACATTCCTGTAGGACAAGAGGGAGTTAACAGGTGAAAAATAAGATAAAACTCAGGAAGGTTAGGTAGACCCCCTGCCAGGATGTGTAAGCAGCAGTGACCAGGACAGAATTGTGATCCATGGCTCCAAGGGAGAGTTCCTTGGCTACCCTAAGCTGTTGTTCACAACAGGAAGTTAAGGAAGCATAAAAGTATCTACCAGATATAAAAACACACGCTCATGCCAGGGGCAGTGGCACTCATCTATAATCCCAGCAGCTTGGGAGGCTGAGGCAGGAGGATCCAAGTTCAAAGCCAGCCTCATCAACAGCAAGGGACTAAGCAACTCAGTGAGACCCTGTCTCTAAATAAAATACAAAATAGGGCTGGGGATGTGACTCAGTGGTCGAGTGCCCCTGAGTTCAATCCACCTTCCCAAACACATACACACACATTCATTTACAAGAATATGGAAAATCTCCAAATAAGTTCAGTTTTTTATAAACATTTTCAGGATTATGAAAACACACTGGAGCCTAATATAAACTATGGACTTCCTCAAAAGAGAGACTTATGAACATGTATATGTACACACACACACACACACACACACACACACACACACACATACACACACACACACACACACACACACACTTTCCCATATAGTTTATCCAGGTCAAGAATCCCCAGATTCTTTGGCACACACTGGATGGCCACACAGTGTGGCAGTCAGGTGTGTGCTCTATTTCATGTGATGTAAAAATGGAATTAGGACACTGCTCACGGGGAACCACTAGCTCAGGGAATACATGCTGGTCACAAATCTGTGGTACCCACAGAGACACACATGCTATGGAGAAGGATAACAAAGGGAAGTGGGAGAGAGAGTTGGAATGGCTTTCTGGAGGAGAGAGTACCAAGGTATATATCATCCTTCCAACCTTTGTACCTAACACTTCAGATACCAGGCAAGTTTAGAATGCAGTATTCTGAGCACAGGAGAACTATTCTGCCGAGACCATTCTAATTTCCCCTTTCACAGGGCGCAGCGGAGTACTTATAAGGTGTTTCCCCTGGTACATTCACCCTTTGAATTGTTCCTTTCCTAAAGAATTCAAAGGTTAAGTGGCTGCAGAGCACCAAAAGTGTTTCTGCCCACCCAACCTATAGGGAGATCCGCTAAGTACCCACAGCAACCTCAGTCTTTGAAAGTCTTAGTTGGTTTCAGGCTCTAGCCAATATCCTCTTCGACTCTTCCTCACTAACATAATTATTAATGCTCCCCTGGTTCCTCCTTAATCCAAGACCCTACCTCCAGTGCTGAGCTTTGATTTTTAGGCTATACTCTCTATATAGTAGAGGTCCCCAAAGTTCAGATGATGATGGACAGGAGCCCCGACTTAATCAAAGTTAGCACTTTGGGAGCTGAGCTGAGTTCAAATAAGCTGTGTCTGACTACCCTCACGATACCTACTGAGGGAATTCAAGAATGCCTGACCATTAATATTTCTCATATGGTATGGCTGCCTGGTTTTGGAAAATGGTCACCCACTGGCAACCCACAATTGGGATTACCCTTTTGCTGAAGGTAGGGTAAGACTAAGCAGCCTCCTGGTCATACTGCTCATTTTGGTTTTTGTTTGTTTTTTAAAAAAACTTTCTTCCTATATTTATTTTGTCAAGCCAACTACCATTTAATCTGTAATTCCCTGAACACTTGCAATGAATGTCCTTTCACCCTTGCATCCTTGGGAAACATCTCATCTGAACTCTGCTAAGGAATGACCTCAGAGTCAATCACTGTGCAGGTACTGCACTTGAACAGTTGGCTTTCAGAGCAGGGGAGGACTCATCTGCCTTTCCCACAGTATCCCTCGGGCCATCATGTCTACTAGAATGAAATGATCTTGAGAGCAGAAACAGGATCTTCATAGAGCACACAGGAAAGGAGTCAAGAACATGTTCTGGAATCCAGCAGACCTAAGTTTAAATCCAAGTCCTACCACTTACTACTGTGTGACCCTGTACAAGCGAGTAAACTTTCTAAATTCTTCATATACCACATAGGGCCTTGTAAAAATTAAATGAGATAAAGCATGTAAAACACAATGCCTATCAGACAGTGATCAAAAAGTGGTAGCTATTATCAAATCTAGTAAGGGGAATAATGTGAAAACTTAAAACCTCCATTAACATATATACACTCTCTCTATTTTTCTCCAGTGTTCTGTCTCAACAACTGTCCAGGAAACAGCCCTGCCTGTACCAAAGAGGCTCTTCATGCTTACTACACCTACCCTTCTCCCTCCTCACCAAATGAGCTGCAACAAGGGGCAGGAAGCTGGGGTTTCTTTGGCACCTACTGACTATTCTCTGGGTTTAGAGTCCAAATCTATTTTCTGTTGATTCTGGTGATATTCCACCAGACTTCTTTTTCATGTGGTTTAAATCTTGTATTGAGGAAAGCATGTGCTTTTAAAAGCCTGTGTATATACATATACATGTATAAAAAAGAGAAATACTAAAAAAAAATAAGTTTGTATCTAGTGAATGTGAAAAGGCAGTCATTCTCTGTGTTTTGGTACTATTAACCATGTTGCAATTCCGGGCATCCCTAAAACCATTCTCTGCATTCTTGGAGAATACAGCAATGGTCAAGGTTGCCAGATTCTCTACTTGTCCTTCCTAGACCCATTTTCAAGTCATCAAAAGATCTACCACCACCTGAACTAATTGCTCCTTTCCTGTAACTCAAAAAAGTTGCATTTACTGTAATTGTGCACTCTGCACAGCTCATGAATTTCCTTATTTAAATATATTTCTTAGAAAAGCAGTGGGTTCAGGACTTTTCAAGTTTGATTTTCTAAAGTCCTTCATTTGGGTATTAAGGGGAAAGTAAGAACAGTAGAGAGTACTGAGCTAAAAACTGTACATCTCCAGAAGTCTGGGTGGAAAGCCTTCTAGATCTAACAAACAAAATAAAGCAAAAATTATTATGCTTTTGGGGCTGGGATTGTGTCTCAGTGGTAGAGCTCTTGCCTAGCACAGGCGGGACCTGGGTTCAATCCCCAGCACCACATAAAAATAAAGGCATTGTGTTGTGTCCATCTACACCTAAAAAAATAAATATTAAAAAACAAAACAAAACAAAAAAAAACCTATTATGCTTTTGAGGTAGAATGTTTAGTGTAAATCTCTGGACCTACCAAGTAGCTCAAAAGCAATACTGCTCTTTAAAAATTAAGACTCTTCATCATGTTAAAACCTTTCTAAAGTATACTTTTATGGCAGTGACATTTTATGCTGACAATAATAAGCCATGATAGAATATTTTAAAACTTCAGTGCATGACCAATTGGGACAAGCTAAACAGCAGCCTGGGCCTTAGCAGATGCATGATTTTGAGGCCACCTTCACTCTGGCTCTCAGTTACCAAGGCTTTTGTCCAGGCTGATCTGCCACAGAATATAAATTCTAGGCTATGAAAATGGGAGCTGCCAGGAGCTGGGGAGTGGTTTCCATCACCTTGATATATCTCTCTCTTTTTTAAAAATTAATTAATTTATTTTAATTGGATATATATGACAGAAGAATGCATTTGGATTCATTGTACACAATTGCAACACAACTTCACATTTCTATGGTTATACATAATGTAGCAAGAACTGGGCACAGCACTCAGCCACATAATGTGGCAAGGACACAAGGTCACAGAGATAATGGCTGCTAGCATTCATGCCATTCCTTTTAGTACAAGAAGATAAAGTAAGGGAATTTTTCCACCAAAGAAAGGGAAAGGTTTACAGTGTGGTAGTTATTTTTAAAAGCTTTTGGAAGAATGTGCTTTAATTATTTAGAATTACAGCCAGGGGTTGGGGGTGTAGCTCAGGAGGTAGAGCACTTGCCTAGTATGTGCAAGGCCATGGGTTTAATCCCCAGTATGGGGGCTGGATAAAAAGCCACAAAACAGAATTACAACCAGGTATAGTGAAACATACCTGTAATCCTATCTATTCAGGAGAATTATGCAGGAGGATAGCAAATTCAAGAGCAGCTGAGGGAACATAGAGAAACCTGTCTCAAGCTCAGTGGAAGAGCACTTGCCTAGTATGCCAAGGCTCTGGTTTCAATCCCCAGTACCCACTCCACACACAGAAAATCAGAATTACTAATATTCCTTCTCCTCCTTCTTCTTCCTTTTTCTTTGTGCAGAATTGGGAATTGAACCCAGGGGCACTCTACCACTGAGCTGCATCCCCAACACTTTTTGTTGTGTTGTTATTGTTGTTTTGCAGTAAGGGAGATTGAACCCAGGTGTGTCTTACCTCTGAGCTACTACCCTGCTCCTTTTTACTTTATATTTTGAGACAAGATCTCACCAAATAGCCCAGGTTGGCCTCGTACTTGTGAACTTCCCACCTCAACCTCCAGAGATCCTGAGATTATAGGCATGTGCCTAGCATGATGCCCACTGTGTCAAATATTTCTTAAATAAATGAAAGGATGCATGATTTCTGTATATTAATCCCTTATTACTTATTCTTATCAAAACAGAGATGAAGTATGAAAATTATGTTTCATTTAAATTTTTCATCATTTTTTGCCTAGACAACAACAAATGCAATTTTGAAAATAAATCCATTGGTTATCATGGGGTGATACTTTTAAGTATTTTATCCCACTTTTATACTCAGATAAACCCTATACAACAAGTAAACAACATTATATAAATATATGTTGGTTTTTCACTTTAGTGGGAACATGTACAAAATGATGAGTCCAAATAAAACATAACCACAACCAAATAAAAGGCCTTATACTGATTGCTTTCTGTCATGACTGTGGATGTGGAATCCTTTACAAGCAATTTAGCCCACTAATTCCAATGGTTAGAATTCGTATTTGCAGACCCCATTCACAATGAATTGACAGCCTAAATATGTTTTCTACCAATCCAATTAGTCTTCAACAAAACAAAGCCTTACAGCTTTATAAAGTACTACCTTTTAAAAGGCAAATCAGTCACAGGACTTTGAGCCAAAGGCATCCACCAAATTGTAATCTTTCTTCAAAATATAGAACCCATATCATACTGGGCTAGGTTCCACAAAGGATTTGGCAATGTCCCCTGCTGTCCTCTATCATCATTGATCACTTCAGGTCAAATTACCCTTCAGTCACTTGAAGTATCATATTTATTTAGAGAGAAGTTCAAAATGCCTGAATAAAAATCTTTAATATTTTTAATGACAAGCAAAGATAAACATAGGTCAGAATCTTCATGGGCTTAGGAAAAAATAATAAGTCATCAGCTTTAAGGGACTATTTTGGTCATGTGAAACCTTCTCATGAAGCAGAAACACATGGTTCACTTTGTGTCTCTTTTAAGTGAGATTACTTTTGAAAGATCCTAAAATTAAAATATTAGTATCTAACAATGTAGCCAGAGGCAAGTTACATAATGTCCTCTCATATTCCCTTCTGTAAAAGGTTATTTTAGGAGAAGTGATCTCTACAGTTTCCTTCAATAACAAGATCCTATAAATCAATGGGCATTTAAACAGTCCAGGCAGATGGCTATCTTTTTTTTTTTTATTCTCACATATCTTCATGGTCTCTCTTGACTTGTTCCATTGCTTAATCTCATAATAATATTGATGCTGATAATAAAAATTTTATGCCTAACACTAACCATACTCAATCTCCTTATAGTTGGAGCCAACATCCTCCAGTTTGGGCAATCTGTGGAGTTGGAGAACAAATGACCAGTGTTTTCTACATACAGGAAAACCTTTCATTAGCTCTACTGGAATCCTGTCATTAAAGCACCCCTGACTCTTCCCATCCAAGGGCCACAACAACCCAAGTCCTTTAATCACAGAAAACCTCCTCTCTAGAATCTAGTTAATTATTTTACCTCTACAGAGAGTTGAATTAATCTGTCCAATACCATCAGCAAAAACAATGATTGGTGCTACTGCTGGATGAGAGAAATTTGAGAATTTCTTTTAATATGATTGCTCTGTAGAGATTGCAATTGTTTTTGCTGAAGTTAATTAATGCCCCGAATGACCTTCCTCATATTTCGTAGCAACACTTCAAGCTAAAATCAGAAAGAATGACTTTTTAAAAATCATAAAGTACAGGAAAAGTCTTGAAAAATCCCAAGAAATTGCACTTTTTTTTTTGCCTGGAAAAAATAGCACAAAAAAGCAAGGGATACTAAGATGTTAGCAAGAGACCCATCCCAGGGAAGATATCTTCTCTCAAATGAAAACTTCAGTTAGGTAAACTGAGTCATACTTCTGCATGCCTACAGTATCCCAAATAGACTACAGCCAGCCCTTTTTAAAATAAGTCCAGGGAAAGTTTTACATCCTCCTTTGGTTGACCCATGCCCATGTTTAGACTGCCACAGTCAAAAAGTACTTCCTTCTGTGTAAGTAGACTCCTTCTTGCTATAATTTAATTTTGTTTTTCTGGTTCTACATGCCAGAGAAATAAATGAATCTATGCCTAAAAGACTTGGTCCCAGAATACACTCAAAATAACAAAACAAACAACTCAGTTAAAAAAAATGGGTCAGGGGCTGGGGATGTGGCTCAAGCGGTAGCATGCTCACCTGGCATGCGTGCGGCCCGGGTTCAATCCTCAGCACCACATACCAACAAAGATGTTGTGTCCACCGAGAACTGAAAAATAAATAGTAAAAATTCTCTCTCTCTCTCTCCTCTCTCACTCTCTCTTTAAAAAAATGGGTCAAAGCTCTGAACAGACACTTCAACAAAGAAGATATATGGATGGCACATAAACACATGTAAAAGATGCTCAAGATCCCCAGTTGTTTGGGAAGTTCAAATTAATACCCCAAGTAGACATAACTACATACTCACTAGAAAGGCTAAAATGAAAAACATCGAGCACACGAAGTGTTGGCTAGGACATGGAACAACTGGAACTCTCATACTCTGTTGGTGGGAATGTAAAATAATACAATCACCTTGGAAAACAAATTGTTCAATTTCTTAAAAAGTTAAACATACACCAACCATATAGTTCACCCATTCCGCTTCTGTATGTTTACTCTAGAGAAATGAAAGCACGTCTAGAATATGACTTGTACATGAAATCTTGATAGCAACTCATTTATAATGGTCCCAAATTGGATACAAGATAAATGTCTAAAATGGTTGAGTACATAAATAAACAGTTGAGTACATAAATAAATATATGGTAGATCAATATGATGGAATTCTATTTGATGATAAAAAGGAAAAAAATTCATGGGTACGTGTAACAAATGGCTGAATCTCAAAATAATTAGGCTGAGTGAAAAAGTCAGACAAAATAGAATGCGTACTGTATGATTTAATTTACATGAAATACAAAGAAGTGCAAATTAACTTAGAGTGACAGAACCTGGAACAGCCAATGCCAGCAATGGAGTGGCTGTGTAAGGACTACAAAGGGTGAAGGATATGTTCACTATCTTGACGATGGTGATGGTTTTAGGTTGTATATAAACTTATCAAACTATACATTTTAAACATGTGCAGTGTATGTCAGACCTCACTGAAACTGTTCTTAAAGAAAATCCTATCATATCCACTAGAAAAGTTGAGGTATAATCCTGTCTTCTTTTCTCTTCTCTTCCTCTAGCCCTATCTCTGGAACATCCTGTCTTCTCTCCCTCAGATTAAACAAGTCCAGTTATTTCTTTTAAACTTTTCCAACCAGAATTAACTTTTCCTTGTGCTCTCTTAAAAAATCAAATCAATAAATACTTAAGTCCTAATAATCACATAAGAACTAAAAACCAAAAATGTTTTTAGGACAATGTTCTGAAGCTTCCACATGCTCTCTTCTAGACAATCTCAGAGAGATTAAGTAACTTGCCCAAGCTCATAAAGGAAGTGAGTGAACAAGCTGGATTCAAAGTCAGGTGCCTCTAACTCAAAAGCCTACACTAGGAGCTGGGGTTGTGGCTTAGCGGTAGAGCGCCCGCCTAGTACATGTGAGGCCCTGGTTTCCATCCTTAGCACCACACAAAAATAAATAAATAAAATAAAGGTATTATGTACAACTAAAGAAAGAAAGAAAAAAAAAGCCTACACTAATATTGAAACTGATGCACTCCAATTCTAAGTCATTTTTACCATCAAAGAATTGAGCAATAATATATATTAAAAGAAATTCAGCTGTATTACTTTTAAGTGTACATACAACTCAAATTATTCAACCAAGAGATGCCAAATCTGATGGACCGTCTTCAATAAACTAATCTGCATTTGGTGGTACAATTTTCCATGTGAGCTATTAAGGTAAAACAGATTTTCTCTTCTTCTTGAGTAGATTAAACCAGTTTTATATATTAAATACCCCCCAAAGTTGCCTTTTCCATAGCAAAAAGGTAACTTTGATTCAAACCAGTTTGAATCATCCCAAATTCTGAAAAAAACAAGCCAAATCAGTGACTGTCCTCACTGGATATAGTCCAAATGAATGCACAATGGAAACAGCTGTGCAAAGTCCAAAGATGAAACAAAAATGAGCACACACACGTACCCTGCCACTAATTTAAAATGTACTAGTGTTACAAGTATACAGTTTCAGTGGTGGTGTTATCTTTGTTCAGAAGCATGGTACATTATTGTAAAGCTGAAGCTATCTAGCATTTAATTAGGTTACTAATTATGGGGAGACTCATATTACCTTCAAGTCTTTTCCTGGATTGTGACCATGCCTTAATGTATTAATTTCATGATGACTATATTTTAAGATGGGGCACATTTAAATGCAGAGTACTGGTCACATTCTCCAAAATGTCCACATGATAAGATTTTAGCTATGTATAGTTTGAGACATTTATTAGAAAAAAATCACTGTTAATGTTCACTCCTAATTTTCATAGTCAAGAGATATTTTACATTGCATTTTAAGTATAAGTTAGCATTTCACAGTCTTCACCCAAAGTATACAAATATCAACAGAAACAAAAAAATCATTAAGTGACATTCTGTATTTCCATTTGTGTCCAATCAACTAATAAATTCAGCCTTAATGCACTATCATCTTACTCCCTAGCTCTCCTTTATGCCTATCAGAAATAAAATAAAGTCAGTGTAAAATGTATGAGTCATTATTCTTCAGTCATGCCAAAGCCATAACCTTTAACCTAAGATTACAAATAAAGTGCTATGTGTGAAATTCAATACTGTTTAACTTTGGGGTGTTGAGGTCTAATAAATATAACATTTCGGAAGAAAATTAAAACATTCTGGATCAATTCCATTCATTTTCATGATTTCCTCAGTAGATTTCTACGGCTTTGACTAAGCTTGCTAGTGTGCAGATCTGGGATAAACTGATGAAGTTTGGCATCATTTAGTTTATAATCTGTATCACCAGTTAGTACAAGGCACAGAAATGTTCATTCCCCTATGCACTTCAAAGTACTTCATTTATTATCTAAACAGTTATTCTGACAAAACCATTAGTCAAGAAGAAAGTAAAGATATATTATTTTTTAAACGATGCAACTTTCACACCAGACTCCTTTAACCACCCGTGCTATTTCTGGCAAAGTTTTTATTTCCTAAAGAATACATCCCCTGTCGCCATTCCAATTTTTTCTTGCCTATGAAAAGGCCAGGGCTTGTTTTTAATTAGTTTTCACTCAAAGTGAGCTTTTATATATTTCAAGATTTACCTTAACTTTTCCCTAAGTCCCTCATTTTTCTAGCCTCTTCTAAGGAAATACTAAATTTAAATATGAGCAAGCGCCTGCAAAAATCAAATTGACTTTATCAGCTAACTTCAAGTGATGACAGCAATGAACCAGGAGACATGCACACAAGGTAAAAACAAGACACTTTACATTGGAGCTCTGAGCGAGGGCTTTTGGAGTTAATAAGTACTAAGTTTCATGATTTAGAATGAGGTATATTCTCTTATTCGCTTTTTCTTTCTTTTATTCTTCAAATTCGTACTGCAGGTATATTACCAGATAACATGCTTGTAGGATTTTGTCTTATGAAAAACACAATGTTCTGGTCTTCAGAAGCCCACATCACCAGTGAGCTGAGAGGGTGGGTTGAATTATGTCCATAGTCTTGTTAGCAAAGATGGGTTGGGCTGCAGACCAAACCGAATAAAACAACATGAGGTCAGATATGAACTTGTTTAGTAAAGAAACATAACTTTGTCAACCATTTTAGCCATTTTTAGGAATACAGTTCAGTGGCATCAAGTATATTTACTAAAACTACCAAGTAGTATTACTTTAGATTCAACTGGACTCCAGCCTCAATGTCTGGATATACAGTCAATCACTGCTTGATGCTCATGGCTTCACAGAGATAAATGCCATTCTATTTCCAGGTAACCTCATCAATATTCAGAGCCAGAGCTCAATCAGCACAGTATAGTTGTCTACTGAGGTGAGGAATAGGCTGCCCAAACCAAGCATTTGTCTATTTCCTTCCAGATGAAGATAGAAACTTTGATCTTCTCTTCCTTGCCATTAAGCAAAGAAGGAACCCACTATTTCCTGACCTTTGGGAGTTTTGCAAACTTCAGACTGCAGTTCAGAACACAGACAAGAAACTGTCCAAGAAAAACATGCCCCAAATGAACAGGATATAAACAAAGCTGTAATGAGGTAATTAATGGTAGGGATTTGACTCCCCTCACTTTGCTTCTCTGATAACAATCTGGCATTTTATCAGCATCCTCTTTATCTGGAAGGATTCACTATGTTCTGCTGCCTGGAACTATTCTGGGAGGGGACAAAGACATGCTTTCATCTTGGAAAGGAAATGGAACTACATCTAGAAGGGGTAAGGAAGAGTCAAAGCCGTAAAAAGACCTCCAAGTCTTTGTTTGACAGAAGGGAGAAGTAAATGGAAAATAGGATGCCCTGTTTCCCTGAAAGCATAGAAGCAAGTTCTAATGGGAAAGAAGTCACAGAGTCCTCAGCCAGGCCACAAGAGTGATGACTGTGCTTCCCGCCTTCGTTCCAATTCTGCACCTTCTCCCCATAGTCATCTAATTATCTTTCTTTGAAAACCAAAGAAACTTAAACTAATTTATATCATGGCATAAGTGACTATAATAACATAAAAGTCATTTACCTCCCACTGTGATGTCCATTTTCTTAGAAGGGATGAAATCCAAATACTAAAAGAATAAAAGTCTACCTGGGTCTTTAAGACCTGGCTTAAGATGAAGGCTGCATTTGAGATATCTGGGTGGGGAGAGGGCACTGCCTAAGATTTCTCAAGTCATTTCACACAGGTTGTTACTACATTGGGCAGGGTGTGTGATAAAGCTGGCCCTGGTCAATGACTAGAGTGGGTTTGATCTGGCCCCTCCAATGGTTTCACTTCTAAGAGAAAAGGGAACGCTATGGGAGAATTAATTTATAGTAAAGAATGACGCCTTGTTTCCCCTCCAAAACATGGCCTCTCCACTTAAATCTCACAACAAGCAGCCATGGATTGGTTATGGAAGAACTTGGGAAAAATAGGGCTTTGAATTCCCTATCCTATTTAGGCCTCAGGAATATTTATTCAAGGTTGAGCCAGGGTATCTGGCCAATTCCAAACCCACAGCCTGGGGTTTCTAAATCAGAGTGTGGATTGCCCAGTGACACTAGTTCCCTTCTGTCAGGCTGAGTAGCAATCCTGTGGAGTCACCTATGTTCATACTCAGGGCCCTGGTGACAATTCACAGTGCTTCAGGTAAGGAGTAGGGCATAAAGAAGTGGCTCTGCTGGCTGGCTTTCAATAGGGAGTTCTATCAGGACATGGTATTCTAAGGCTGCCACTTTAGAGATGTGTTCAACCAGGTAGCAGAATGCTGATCCTTCTCTAGTCTTTCTCCTATGTCCAGTTTCAATCTCTTATGAATTAAATTCTTAAATATCTTAAATCATGTAGTTTTTAAAAAAAGGTTAAAGAAAATAATTGTATTATATTAATTATATAATACTGAAGCTTAGCAAGAAAACCTGTTTCTCTTCACTAGATTTATACAAGTTATAGTAAGTATAAATGAATTCTACTTCACCGAAATGGAGCTGCACCTTCAACTCTCATTTCACAGGAAAGAAGGAATCTTTGTGGGAAAATAAATAAATAAGTAGCCCGGCAAGAACCAAACCAATACTACTCACCCATCACCCACAGAGACAGCTCAAGGGACTCCCTAGATTCATGTTTGAAAATAGTTTCCAGCCACTGCTTTGAAAATTATTTCTTTTCTGTGTGACACATCCTTCAGTAACAATTCAGTTTTTCCTTGGCTACCTAGATATATTTCCATAGTTTGTGCCAAAACAGATGACTTCTTCCTGTACAGTTCTAATAATCAAAAAAGAGCAGATTTATTTGTAGAGCAGCACCTTTCATACAAATATATACTTTATTAATGCTCTCACTTTATATACTGAGCAGGAAAATCTCACTACTGGGGTCATGCCTAATTTTCATTCTAAGGCTGAACTAAAGTTTCCCTATGGGGGCTGGGGTAGTGGCTCAGTAGTAGAGTGCTTGCCTAGTGTGAGGCCCTGGGTTTGATCCTCAGCACCACATAAAAACAAAAGCATTGTTTCCATCTACAACTATATATATACATACACACACACACACACACATACACACACACACACACACACACACGATATTTATATAGAAATATAAAGTTTTCCTATGTGTCTAAGAGTTTTCATCTACAGCTGAGAGAAATCTTTGATTTCTTGTAGCTGGTAGTCGGGGCACAAATGGCCTAGCCAAGTGTTCTCCCTGCTGCCAAAAGCCTCAGAGGAGCCTACCTCGCCCTCAGTGTGCCCTCACCTCAAGTTGGTGAAGGAGGGAAGTGGGACTAAGCACAAGGAAAACTCAAAACTAAGGAACCAAAGGAGGTTTTAACCACTTCATAGACCTTATGGTCAGCCAAATGCTCCTGTTATGTATCTGTCAGAGAAGTTCCCCAAAGTTACTACATGCAATTTGGAGTAACATTAGTAATTTAAACACATCACTGATTCAGATTTGAGTTTTTCCAAATCAGTTCAGAATTACCATATATGAAAACATAGGTAATTTTATAAATTTTCATTGAAAGCCTTGTGATTCTATTTTCTAAGAGAATAAAAACAGGGATGATCAGAAAGGTTACTGTATGTGAAAGTACTTTATAAATTTCAAATTCTACATAAATTTTTGTTACTATTGCTTTTTTCTTTCCTTTTAGCAACTCTGGAGATTCTCAAAAATTATGTAAGATTTCAACAGTGGAAACTTAACATGACACACTGAAGACAGATAGGAAACATTTTTTAATGGTTTAAAAGGTATGCATAAATAGCAACCCACAAATAATCTCATTAAGATTTTATGCTTCTTAGCCTCAAGTTACATTTTCTATTTACTAAGACACTTATAACTGCAATGACCCATGATTTCCTATACTAAGGAAATTTTCTTTTGTAAGAAATTCTCAGAACTTCAGTTAAGCCAGTTTTATTTAGCAACCTGTCAAAACCACTTGGACCTAACTGCAACTTTTTCTTTTTTTTCTGTGGATTTCAGATTAGAAAAAGAGACCACTGCCAATGCAATGCCCAAGGGGGCAAGTGTTTCAAGAAAGAAAAGTCTAAATATTTGTTATTCAAAACCACAGGTTAACTCTGGCACGTGGAGAACTAGCTTGTCTTACATCACAGAGCATCATGGGTAGCTAGTGGAAGGACTTGCTATGGGGTGAGGAGTTAGGATAGCCAAGACAATGGAAGATGGGTTCTGGAGTCAGATCACCTGGATTCAAATCCATGCCTTATCACTTACCAGCAGACTGAGGTAGGGCATATTTCTAAATTTTCTTCTGCCCAGCCTTTGCCCTCCCTCAGTAATAATAACAATGATAATAAGCTCACAGTGACTTTTGTGATGATTAAATGAGTTAGTATGTGTAAGGTTCTAAAACAGTGCCTGGCCCATGGTAAACATTTGCTAATTGTTATCATTAATCACTAATTAGGATGAAAAAAATCAGAGTACAAAAGATAGGGACAAGAAGTATCACAGCACATCATGACAGAACCCTGGGTCTGACTCAACACTGCATTTTTCTAGTGCCTGACACTTTGATGTTCCCAAAAAATATCTGTTGAGTGAGTGACTCATAGTCCCTGACTCCTTCCACAGTCATTTTTTCACTGTGGACACATTAAATTTATTCCTTCTGGACTCTGGAGTGTCATCTTTTTTTTTTATCTCCAAAGAAAGTTACCAATGCCTGCCACTTGCTACCTCAAACTGATGATAATCAATATAAGAAAAAAAAATCATTTCACACTCCCTAAAGGGCTTTGGGAAGAAAGTGATATATATATTTTTAAAGACAAATGTTCCTTTGTTATTGAGTAGGCAGAAGGGCTGGGCGTGTAGCTCAGTGGTGGAGTGCCCCTGAGAGGTACAGTGCCTAGCAGGCATCAGGTCTGGGTTCCATTCCCAGCACTAGAGGGACAAAAAAATGAAGAAGAGAAAGAAGAAGGAGGAGGAAGAGAAGAAAGAGAATAAAAGAAAAGAAAACCGAGCAAGCATGAGCAGTCAGTTACGGTGGAGAAGCCTCTGTGAGTCCAGATTCCATCATTTTCTTTGGAGAAAGGAACTTCTGCCAGGTGGATGGAGTGTGATGTCAGGCATTACATGTGACGAGGAGAGGACTGGATGTTCAGCCCTCAGTGTGCCAAGGTAACTGAAACTGCTAACTTATGGGTGCCTGTGGCACAGGCAGAAGAAGCTGTCCAATAGGTGGTACATCACTATAACCCCAGTGATTTGGGAGACTGAGGTAATAGGATTTCAAGTTTGAGGCCAGCCTCAGCAACTTTGTAAGATCCTAAGCAACTCAGTGAGATCCTGTCTCAAAAAATAAATAAATAAATAAAAGGGCTGGGGATGTGGTTCAGTGGTAGAGTACCCCTGGTTTAATTCCCAGTTGGTGGGGGGCAGGGGGGGTGGGCAAGCTTCATTTGATTCTATGAGTTCCAGATCTAGAATTGACTTATCAGTGTAGGTGTGTGGCAACTCCAGAGTGCATAAGATCGAAAAAGAAGTGGGCTGAGGGCAGGACAAAGAGGTGCATCAATGTCTGAAAGGCAACAAGAGGAAGCAGAAAGAAGTGGCCAGAGAAGGTCACTGAGGAAAGAGTATCATATGAAAGGAAGTTTGCAATAGTGTCAACTCCAGATACAAACCAAAAAAGATGACTGCAAAGCATCCAATGGCTTTTTTAACTAGGAGGTCACTACAATTTCGCCTTTCTAGATACAGTTTCAGCGCAGTGGTAGAAGGAGTTGGCTGCAGTAGTCTGAGGAATGATTAGGAGGGGAGGAAGTAGGAGCCTATGAACACAAAACTTTTTCTAACATCTGACCACAGAAGATGGACTGCAGACCTCTCTTCTCTTTCAAACAAGAGATGAGACCCAGGATGTTAGACAAGGGCACAGAACAGGCCCTCAGTAAATATATTTAATGGTGATGAAGAATTGTCACAAATTCAAGTGATATGAGAACACATGGTGAAACAAATGCTTATTAATGCTGACCTATGACCATTTACTCTTTTCTCTCTTTCATGAGAGGGGCCCATCCAATTTCATATATATTTTACATATTTTCAATTCATGTAGTCATGCAATAGTGCAAACATTCTCCAATGCCAATAAATAAACTTCTTGATCATAAACATAAAAAAGAGAACATATACTATAAAAAAGAGGATGTCTGTAACTGGCTTGGAGGGAGACAAGCAGCGGAATGTCTCAATGTTCCAGGTGAGTGAGAAAAATAAGCTAAGGAGGAACAAGCAAAAGCATGCAGGTCACAATGCATCTAGTCCAGCCAATGTGACTAATGAAGCTTGTTTTAACTAAATTATAAATGAAGGAGTCCCTGCTTAGCTGAGGTTTTGCTTTCTGCAATTTCAGTTACCCATGGCCCAAAAATACCACATGGAAAATTCCAGGAATAAACAATTGATACGTTTTAGTTTGTGTACCATTTTGAATAGCATGAATAAATTTCATTCGACCCTGCTCTGTTCCACCAGAGACGTGAGTCAGCCATTTGTGCAGCATATCCACAATATAGATGCTACCCACCTGTGAACAGCCAGCCACCTCACTTATCAGACTGACCATGGCAGTAATGAGTGCTTGTGTTCAAGTCATAACAACAGTGATGCTTGAAATTCAGATATGCCCAAGATAAGATGATTCCTAAAAAGTAGAAGTTCTCAACTTAATAAGGAAAGAGAATAATCAGGTTGGTGGTAAGATTTATGATAAGAACAAATGAAGTAGTCCCTGTGAAACTGTAAAGAGAGAAAAAAGAAATTCATGCTAGTTTTTCTGCCACAATTCAAGTTACAGCTATAGTGTGTGGTATTATAGTAACAAACATAGTACACGTAGGATCTGGTACTTTATAGTTTCAGGCACCAGTGGGGGTTTTGAACCCCTGAGAATGAGGTTGGGCAGGAGGGTGTACTATAGTCTAGCAAGGGTCAAGACTCAGAAGCAGAGTAGAAAAAAACTATGCCAGTCAGGGAAAGATAACCAAAACATACTATAATGTTATTTTTCCATGTCTTCATTTGAAGCCTACTATAATTAATCTTTGCCTGCCTATTTATTCCCTAATTCATATCTGTTTGAAAAGAAAAATATACATATATACTTCTGGACTTAAAATGATCCCTACTACATAGGATAAAAAAACTGCATATTGTCAGCATTTGGAACTTGGTACTGTGAAATCCTTAAGTTAGAATTTAAAATGCCTGCTGAGCACCTTGTCTACTATTTTTGAGAAAATATTTATGGCCAAGAAAATGACAGTTTCTTTTGGAAAAATATTGCTAAAGCATTTAAAAATTTTAATATTACTAAATTTAAACTTTCCCCCATTACTATTCAGTATTCCCACAAGAGTAAAATGCCATCTTTGGGGCAAATACTGTTTTTATTCCATATCAATGGTTTCTCCTGTTAAACAATAAGCCATTTATTTTTGTGAATTTCTTGGGTCACCCATGGTTCAAGTGGAAGCAAAGCTCTTTATGATGACTTCCAAGTTATGAATCATAAAGCTCTATCACAATCTCCCCCTTGTTGGGCCCCACTGTCTGCAGAGTGCATGGCCTGACTTTGTTCTCACATGAAATCACCATGAGTGACTTCTAAAAGTCCTCGAGATGGCAAGCTGAATTTCCGTTTTTCCCCTGCTCTGCTACTTGAGGAAGCTTTCTGGACTTTCTGGAACCCACTAAGCCTTATCCTTAGGATAGATATCCTATAAGGAAGTGGTTAATATACATAGTCAGGCCTATAGGCTGTTGTTCTATCTCACCAGCTAGACTGGGTATTCTTTTTGAGGATGAAGACCTTTTTCTTTACTTAGCATTTTGCCCAAGACCTAACACCACTAAGTACACAAGGAATGTTTAGCCAACAATCAACTGATTGGATTCTAAGTTTTAGAGTGAATGGCAGCAATAGGCCACAGATTATCATCATTGTCAGAAATTTCACCTAAGAATGAGATTGTTTGCAGATCAAATAACTTGTTCTAACATGACCTGAATTGGCCTGTTAAAGTAACAGATAACATTTAAGAAAAGCTCTTCCCTACAAGTTTTGTTTTTCTAGCTTGCTTTGTCAATGCATTCCATAAGAGGTGAACTCCTCATTCCTCTTGCTCAAAGACATACTTAGAAAAAGGTCTTAAAGAGATCTGTCAGAGATGAAATTGGCTGGGCCCTCTTTAGGAACCGAGAGGGGAAAAAAATTGGTGTCAGACAACAGAGTATATTTTTATGCAAACAGCCATAGAATACAAAAAACATGATTTCATTTCACATGCTGAACCTCGGCTACTGCTACATAGAATTCGGAAGGCCACAAGCACAGCTCTCCAAATAAAAACTAGGCAGAGCCACAGTAAGGAGGCAGAGTAGGCAGTTGCCCAGTGTGATTGCACCAGCACTGGGAAAGAACCTTCCAAACGCTGCTTCTATGTCTTCTTTATTTAAGTCCTAAAATGCCATCACCAAAGTCTCATGGCTTTATTTCAAATATATGTCCCTGTGATACAATCAGCCTCAAAGAAACTAACACTGGGGTCATTGACATGTCTGTGAAAAAAAAAAAAGAGTGGGCACAATTTAGTCTATAGGCAAAGAGGAAGAGTGAGCAACTGAAAACCCCTTGAGCAGAAATGAACATCTCACCTTGACATCTGGCCCAAAGCCTGGCCTGGTGTCACACAGTCACACTACTTAAACCAAGAGGTCAGGGTTTCCAGACTGATGAGGTAGCAGGTTCCTTCTTTCACCAACAACTCTTAGCAAATGAGGATGGTGTAGGGAGACTCATTTCCTGTACCCTGTTTCCCTAAGCCTCCTGGAAATCAGTGGTAACCACAGGAAGGGTGGAGTCTGGGAATTCTATGCTGGGGAAAGAGAATATTCTACATTAACAGTACTGGGAAAGCCCTATTCTTGGGTGTTTCTACTTTTGTAATGGGCAAGGCTTGAGGACTCTGCTACTCTCTCTGCAGGGATCTCCGTTCAAAAAGTTCCTCTGGTAAGTTTGGACCACAAAGAGTTATCTATTTCAATCAATTCAGAAAAGCATCTCTAACTTCTCAAAGACTCAGATGTTTCTTATGCTTCTCAGAAAACAAATGTGGCTTAAGCCAACATCTGGAATAGAGAAAAATATAGCAACCACACACACAAAAAAAAGATAATTAAATTAATAAGGAATGCTTTTCAGACATAACATCACATAGGCCAAAAAATGTTTTCAGAACAAAGTTATAGAAGTTATTTAGAAGCTAAATTTAGGTGAATTAATTCCTGGAGGGCACCATTTAGGAGCAGATCACCATAACCTTGCAGGCCACGTTAAAAACTGCACCCCTTTCTTTGGGAAACTGAAGATCCATTTAAAAATCTGCAAATATGCATCAAATATGCTTCCATTAAAGGAAGATTCTAACACGTAATTCACTGCCCATTTAGAATCTACTAAATTCCGAGTGGTTCCACTGTTTTGAAATAAAACATCCCAAATAGATGCCTTGGATAGTCATCTAACCCAAATACAGACACACTGCAGAAACCCTTCAGAAAATATTCTCAACGTATGATCAGTTTTCCTCAAACACTATGGACAGCTCAGCATTAGGAAAATTTTTATGTCCTTGATGGAGAAGGCTGACTTTCACAGAACTCTTTTTTATATTAAAAGCTGAAATCTCCAACTATTTTATCGAGAAGGAAAAAAAAAAGGAAAGAAAGAAATTGTGTGCCTTCTGCCCTCAAGTATGTAAAGACAATCAAGTATGTAAAGACAATCACCACGTTGCCTCTAAGTCTTCTCCATTCTAATGATTTCCAGATGTTTAGCTTCCTCCTTATGTTGGTCACCTCCCCTGGATAAATATTAGTTTATCAATGACCCTTCTAAAATGGGGATCCCAGAGCAGAATAATAAACAGAATAATGTGGGGTTTAGTTTAAGCAACAGAGTTCAGGGGGATTATTGCCTCTGCTATCAAAAAGTGGCAATTGTCACACTACAATTGTCACAGGTCACAAGGAAATCCCATTCCACAAGACTTTTTTGTTGTTTACTTTTCATAAAAACTTCCATGAAGCCAGATATCCCTCATTTTGCATGTGTATGATTTTTTAATTGAAAAAATCAGAATATGATACATATCTCTATTAAATGTTATCTTGATAGTCTCAGCCCATCAATCTAAAGCTATTTTGAATATTACTTTTCAATTATGGACTATATCAGACATATAAACAATCAAACAAAAACAACACATCACAAATTAAATGGAAACTAGAGTATATGGCTTTCAACTGAACCCTTCCCCTCCAGCCACACAGAAGTAATAGCCACACAGAGGTAACGGCCACAAGGCTGAAATTGTGTTTGTCATGCCTATGCTTGAAAACTATTTTGATTTTCTATTCCCTTGCCTGTAATGTTTACTTCACACACAAATTTGATAAACATGCAATCTAGTCTGTTTTCATTTAAGTAAATCAAATATTAAATAAAGCTGCACTATCTATATCCACCATCCTAGTAATCCCATTAACAATGAGGTGACTCAGGCATGACTTACTCTTTGGGAATCCTTACTAGTTCTCAGCAAGTGATACATTTAATGATCCAGTCTGATATCAACACAACTGGTTTGGTCATTAATAAAATATTTTCCTTTCTATTGAAAAATCCTTCTGTAGGCCCCAGGCATAACATTCCCATCCTACACTTTCCTCAAATTACTGACATGATTCTGGGCGCACTTGCACATCATTTATCTGGGTACAGGTATGTGGTCTCACTCATAGGCCACAATGTCTCGTTTCTAGCCTCAGGAGATTCTAGTTTATTAGCAGAGACATGCCAAAGCAGGATGAAAAAGTCTGTTCTCAGATTTTGAATGTTACCAACACAAAGAAACATAAGGTGGTGGATACGCCACTTACCCTGATCTGATTATTAACTCTGTATACATGTATACATGTATTGAAACGATACATTGTTGCCCTACGTAAATTACATATACACATTTATCAACTGAATATTGAAGAAATATATTTAAGGAAGTGCCCTCTCTCTCCATTATACTACCAACTCCTTCCTCTCTCTAAAATTTTTCTTAATAAGCAAACTTAGGAGCACTATTTCATAAGCAGAATTATTTATTCCCATCACACTGATCTATAGCCTGAAGCACACAGGGCTCTCCTGCATGAGTCTTCCATTCAAGCTGCATTAATCTGAGAGGATTTTCCCACCTATTTTGGCTTACTTATAATTCTATGATTTTAAACAGAAAAAATACCCCCTCTCCTACTCTTATCAATCCAGGCTTCTCTCATATGGCTCTAAAACATGCAGCAGGGGACAGAAAGATGGGCTTCCAAAGGAGTCCCTAAAAAGCAATCAGGGGAGAGAAGTTTACAGTCCAGGAAGGTCTGAGATCACAGGCTCATGAGGCCAGAGCAGACCTAGGTAACAACAAGGCCAATATCTTAATTTGACAGAAAAGGAAACAGGGTCAAAGAGGGGAAGTCACAATATAAACAAAATGTCAGAGCTTATATTAGAACATAATACTCCTCAAAAGCTAGGTAAAATATGAAACTTATCAGGGCCTCTTTTCTACATAACTAGTAACCAGTGGGATACAAAATGTGGCTCTAATATAGTAGGACTAGGAATCCCTTGTGTACTTCAGAGATACACAACTGCTCAGACAAAAAGTCACAATTTCAAAATTTGATTCATTTTTACGTGACTCTGTCTAGCTCTGCATCCAAACCTGAACAAATTATAGAAAAGTACCACAACCCACAAAAAAACACAGAAACCCCACAACTATTTCTGTGTGCAAAGAGATTAAGATTTACTTGGGGAGACTGAGCATGAAAGCACATTACAGTTGTGATGAATGGCAAGAAAAGAGGTTTAATGACAAAGGCTATAGAGGAGGGGAGGTGATCCGGAGCTGAGATGGACAGAAAATGAGGACTTTTCTGACTTCCAGCTCAGCAGTGCTGTAGCCACTCTGCTTCTTTATTTCTCTGTAAAAAAAAAAATCTTGTCCTTTATTTATCTACAAGGATGCTGGGAATATGGCCGATAGAAATGTGATGTGCAATCTTGAAGGAGAGTTTCCAGTGTTACAATCACAAATAGAAGGAGAAGTCAGCTACTGCCTCCTGCAAAAGCCCCAACACACTACCGTGGAAAATAAGCTGTTTCACTTCATAGCCTGGGTAAGGACTAAAGTGGTAATACCTGAATTATATAACTTTCAAAGAAAACAAAACAAGAGTCAATATTACTTCCCAATGACACAATCTTAAAAAAAATCAACTATTTTATTTTTTTGGGGGGGAGGGTTGTAATCTTGCAGAGGATTTTTTTTAACCATACGATTCATTTTTATTTTTTTTTTAGTCATACATGACAGCAGAATGTAATTTGACATATAATAGATACATGGAATGTACATACATCAATCATAATGTCTATTCTATTCTGCTGCCCTTCCTATCCCCACTACACCTCCCCTCCTCTCCCATCCTTTCTCTCAATTTTTATATTCCCACCTTCCTCTCTTATAAGAGAGGAAGTTTCCATGAAATATTTTAAAAATACATAAAACATGTATTTTTCCATTCTTTGTCAGCTAGATTTTCATATTTCATCTAAACAAGTTTCTACTACATAGGTCCCTATAGGTAATTCCTATACCATGTGTTTAAGACTGTATTGCTATTTGTACTTTAGTGTTTGTCAGAAAAAGAGTAGATTTCACTGAAAACTTCTTTAAGAGAACAATGACTAAAATGGATTGGGAAAAAGAGGTGCTGAAAGTCATTTGTAATGAAAATAAGCCCAAAGGTGTAGTGCTGAGGGTGGGAGGGAAGACCTTTTAAAAGCAACCACAAAAGCAAATGAAAGGCAATGACAGAGTTTCTCCACAGATATTAATCAGATGCTCCAATTTCAGTTTTCAGCAACAGAGCCACTTTCCCAACTGCCCCAGCTCCCTCAAACAGATCACCAGGCTGTTGCAGAGAATAAAGAGCTTTGTCCAAGTGTCACAACTAGTAAATGGCAGAACCTGGACAGAACCCAGTCTTTTGAGTCCTGGGTCTTTGCTCTGTTCAAGACTCCAGGATCCTAGGTTTGGGGCATATGTGGTTTCTTACAGTTCTTCAAGGGAAACTTGAAACTTGCCTGTGAAAAGGAATTCAAAGATGCATGTCAGGAGACATTTTAGTCTCTGAAAAGACTTCTAGTGTCTAGAAAGCCCCAGACAGTGGGCACTAGTGAGCGTGTCACAAAGCCAGACACATTTCCTTTGAAAACATGAATTACTATGCTCTGTGGTATTTCAACTGAAGGGTGAATAGTCCTAAATCGGAGTTATCATATTAATATATTAAAGGACTGCGGACCTGGATCCAGCAAAACATCAGGCACATAAAATACACTGGATTAAAGAAAATTTGTAAACAAGATGTTGGGATTAATATTATTATTTCTGTCCTAAGATGTTGCAACAATTATAACTGTGTGCACGCAAGCACATACACGCAACTAGAAAATCCAAACCAGAGATTTCTAAGATTTCAGTCAACAACAACAAAAACCTTAAGCTTGGATATATTCTTAAATGTGGAACAAAGGACTAAAAATACAAATGGTACTTAGCAATGCAGAGAGGATAGAAATAGCAGGTAAGCATACATAAATCAAGGGAAATAAAAGCTGTTGTTAGGCTTTTAATCGTCTTTGCATTGTAGGATTCACTTTAGTATGGTCAAAGCAACTGTGCAACTCCCACTACCTGAAAATTTTCTCTTTAGCTAGATTCAGAGTATCCTTGGGTCTAATGAGAGCTCTTCTAAGTACTTATGTTCCCATTAAGGATGCTATCAAGATAAAACACCACCTATTTCCCATGTGTACATCCATATTTTCAACAGCTACCCCAAATCAAAACTGCTCAGTCTTCATCAGAACCACAAACATTGCTTTGGAATAATAGGATTCATAATCAATCTTTTACATTCTTAATGAGTAATGTTCTCTGAGGTCATTAAATCAAATGTGTGCAGTTTTATCAAATTTGCTATTTTTTAAAGATCCACTTATAGTTCATCTCCCCAGTGAACATTTTGGGGTAGCATAGGTTGTTGCTATAGCAAATTGATGCTACTCAGAACTGGATATTCTAATTTTAATCTAGGCTCCTTCCATTTACCACAGTAGATGGTCAAGGGACAAGAGTGTATTTGGCCATGGACCACCATCCCACAGATGTGTGTCTGATTACATATGGCTGATAAACCCAATCAACTAACCTTTAGTACTGGAAAAGCAAAATGATGCGCAATCCCACCAATGGATACACCCTGAAAACAACCTGTATTCAGATGCAGTGACTGGAGACATAGTCTTCAGTCTCTCTTCATTGCATAACATTCAAGCCTCACAGGCACATTCAATGTGGCTTAAATGCATGGCAACTCAAAAGGGAGCTGGTTATTTTGGTGTAATAGAAAGAGTACATATAATACTCCTGAAAAGCCCTGCACTCTTGAGTTCAAATTTCAACTCTGCAACTGGCTCACTCTCTGAACCTCAATTTCCTCAATGGGAAAAATAGGAGTGAAAACTCCTCCTCTAGAAGTCATGGTAAACAAACAAAAAAAAAAAGCAGGCTTTTTTCTAATGACCTCTCTGCTCAGAATACATCTTTGCTTATTCTACACTCCTGAGTCAAAATCTACTTTTATAAAACTCCTTAAATAGCCTAACCAAGTACATCCAAGTGTGACCCTACTCCTGTCTAGTTTATTAAATGTCTCTGTGTACATGACACTGATGATGTTTAATATCCCAAATGTAATCCCGCTACTCAAAGTGTGGTCCTTAGACCAGCAGGATCATATTACCCGGAAGTCTGTTTGAAAGGCAGATTTTCAGGCCCATCCCAGAATCTACTGAATCAGAATTCATGAGATTCCCAAGTGGTATCTTTATAACTTAAAATTTGAGAAACATTGCTTTATGACACACGTACCCTCAATGAATCCCAGCCTACTGACCAACTAAGGAATCCACTGCAGAGCTTCTCCTCTGGTGGTGCACTATAAATCTGTATTCAGGCAGAAAGCAACTATTGACTACAACATTTTCATCAGGACAATATGATTAAAAACTTCTTACTTTGTGTCTTTTTAGTTTTTGTTTTTTTAAAAAACACACTAAGTACAGTAGCTCCAAAGTAGTATTTAAATTTTCTATATTAATGCAATTTTGTTGTATATAATATCTGCTTTTAAGATAATAAGTAGTATGTGCATTCTGATTATATGTAAACAAATAAGTTTAGAAAGATATTTTTAATGCAGTAATTTGTGGCTTCCAGGATCCAACACATCATAGTCTGATAGAAAAAAGAAAAAAAAGAAAAAAAAAAAAAACTCCTGCAAACAATGTTTTCAACACAGACTGATGACCAAGTTCCATGGCATATTTTTTTAAGAGAGAATGAGAGAGGGGGAGAGAGAGAGAGAGAGAGAATTTTTAATATTTATTTTTTAGTTCTCGGCAGACACAACATCTTTGTTGGTATGTGGTGCTGAGGATCGAACCCGGGCCGCACACATGCCAGGCAAGCACGCTACCGCTTGAGCCACATCTCCAGCCCTCCATGGCATATTTTTGTTTGTAATGTACACTGGGATTCTCTGCGTTTCCCCCTTACATTAACTTTCTAAAACTATATCTTGGGTTTTTTCCCCCAGATAGTCATAAAAGGGAACCTGAAAGTAAAACTGACCACCCAAATTCCTAAAATGAATCACCAAATGCTGAATGAAGGAGACTGGTAACTTTGTGTATCAGGAAACAAAACCAGCTTGAGTGAGTCATCTCTGTGATCAAAGATAACAGAGCCACAGCCAGGACTTGTTGCAAGCAAATGGCCACAGCAAGCACACTTCAGAATCTCATGTTTAATGGTTTCTCACAATAAACTGCATAAGTCGGCTCTGTGAAACCAGAAGTAGAACCCAGAGCACCACATAAATAATAAACACACTCTCTTGAGTTTGGTATTCTTATCCTTCTGCTCCAAGTCCATTTCAATTTTCAGTGGATACAATAAAATGAAGTTGCCGTTTTGTCAAGAAGTAAGCAGAAAGGTAAAAGTTAACCAGTACTATAGGCTTCCAGAGTGTTTCTCAAGAAAATGTGAATACTTTTTGAAGGCCTGCTTATTGTGGTGTTTAATCCAAAATGAAAACTGGGGCCACGGGCTCCCGAAGCAGGAAAGCCTGTTTCTGAATTCCATGCATATTCTATGTTCATGTTTCATTTTTTAGGCACTCCAAGCTTGAAGGAGATGAGTGGGAACTTGTACTACATGGCATTGCCATCAACAAGCCACCCCTGCATGCCCTAGCACATTCCTCCAAGTGAAGAACCAGGTGTCCTGATGTCCTCTTGAACTGCTCAACAGGGGCTATATGCCAGGAGCAAGTCTGCACCATGCTGGGTGAGCTCAACACAGGGATAATGCAAATACCCAGGCTATGTTTTTCAAAAGAGTACCTTGTATCAGTACCACACACCCATTAGCAGGCAGGTCTCCAAGGAAAACACTACTTACACAGTGGGTGCACCCATGAGAGAAGAACCTTCCACTAAAACACTGGAGGGTGGTCTAGGACAGGGGCAATAAGCCTCCTGCTCCTGTCTATACAAGATCCCTCCCAAGGAAAAACATAAACTAATTAATTAACATCTCTTATTATATAATAATTTCTGAAATAAAAACAAACTAAAATATCCTCACAAAATTCCCATGACCACCCCCAGTATTTTCACTTAGGATGATACTACCTCATAATGAAGGGAACAAAAGGTACAATGCTGAGAGCAGAAGAGGTGCCATCCATCAGGGAGGGATACAGTCTCTCCAGCACCAAAAGTAACAGGAACATGCTTGGGTGATGGTCCAATTGCCCCAGATCACTGAAAAAAAAGTGGATGTACACAAAAGATCTGAACTTTAATAATTGAGGCACTATCTTCAAACCCTTTCTCATTAAGTAATTAATTAATTCTGTATATGAAGTGAGACTCTTTTGAGTTTTCCTTTTTATTCACTTTTTTCTCCATTCATTTCATATCTACCTAGTATTCATCAAAAGGGAAAAAACTCTAGGAAAAATCAGGGATTGGGCTCTTGCACATGATTTTCTTCTCAAAGTCAGTCATTTGCTTAAGCAGAGTCTATTACTCTTGAGTATGAAATGTGAAACTTTTGGTGTCCAAATGTATTTAAGGCATGAACATACTAGGGCCAAAGTCTGTCTGCACAAACTACTAATATGAGGAAATGTATCATAAACAGAAGAAAAACTAATTGATATAATTTTATTTTCCTATTATAGACTATCCACATATATTCACACAATATGCAAATACCCCTGGCAGAATATAATGGCACATGTTCTAATGTCCATACTAAAAATCCCACTACCAGTGATAGGGTGTGGTTGAAAGGGCAACGATGAACTTCTCTAACTGCCCTGATGAGACTGGAAGCCCTCTTTTTTGGGAGATTCTGGGGGGTGGTACTAGGGGTTGAACTCAGGGGCACTGGACCACTGAGCCACATCCCCAGCCCTGTTTTGTATTTTATTTAAAGGCAGAGTCTCACTGAGTTACTTAGCACCTCACTTTTGCTGAGGGTGGCTTTGAACTCGAAATCCTCCTGCCTCAGCCTCCTGAGCTGCTGGGATTATAGGCCTGTACCACCGCACCTGGCAGAAAATAACTCTTAACAGAAGAAATCATCATGGGCTTCTGAAAAACTTTTTACCTGTCCACTGTACTGGCTACAGCTTCCAGCTGTTTGAGAAGGAAGGGATAGAGTTCTGGGAAACGAGAGAAAAACTCTCTGCCTGTCATTCTGTGGAGAAAGAAAAAAGATCAATTACTATCATGTGTTTCCCCTGATCCATTCCCCTCACATACACTTTAAAGAACAGTGACAAAGGTCATTTGTTTGGATACTTAATGCAAGTTAAAAACAAAACCTATAGCAACTTAAATTTAACAGAAATGATACATATAATTTTGACTTTGGACATGTTTGGATTTGTGGACTTTTAACTCCAAATTTAAGATTACATTTATTTATTTATTTATTTATTTATTTATTTTGAGAGAGAGAGAGAGAGAGAGAATTTTTTAATATTTATTTTTCAGTTATCGGCAGACACAACATCTTTGTATGTGGTGTTGAGGATCGAACCTAGGCCACAAACATGCCAGGTGAGCACGCTACACGTGAGCCACATCCCCAGCCCAGATTACATATATTTATGAAAATTTGATACTAAGTCTGTCAGGAAGAAATACTTAACATGTGAAAATGCCAAGTCTGAGCAATTGATTTGGACTATGTGTACAGTCAAAAATCTGATTGATGCTGACTCAGCTTTGGTGATAAGGGTACGTTCTAGAACAAGGTTTCCCAACCTTGGTACTAATCATTTTGGACCAAATAACCCTATGTTTTGGTGGGCAGTGCGGAGCAACATCCTGTGCACTGCAGGCTATTTATGTCCTGTGCCCTGCAGCCTCTGTGGCCTCTACCAAATAGATGCCAATAGCATGACACTCCTCCTTCCAATCATGACAATCAAAATATTTCCAGACATTGCCAAATGTAGTCAGTGAAATAAAATGGTCCCTGACTGAATGGCAATTATCAAGAATATAAGTAACAATAAATGTTGGTGAAGATATAGAGAAAAAGGTACACTCATACACTGCTGGTGGCACTGCAAATTGGTGCAACCACTATTGGAAACAGTATGGAGATTCCTCAGAAAACTTACAGTGGAACCACCATTTGACCCAGTCATCCCACTCTTCAGCATATATCCAAAAGACTTAAAATCAGCATACCATAGTGACACAGCCATATCAATGTTTACAGAAACTCAATTCATAATAGCTAAGCTATGGAACAACAACAGATGAATGGATAAAGAAAATTTGTTACATATACACAATGGAATATTAGTCATAAAGAAGAATGAAATTATGGCATTTGCTGGTATATGGATAGAAATGGATATTATCATGCTAAATGAAATAAGCCAATTCACCCAAACCAAATGTCAAATGTTCTCTCTGATATATAGATGCTGACTAACATTATTCAAGATTTTTGTCCATTTTAAAAACAGGTTGCTTCTTTCCTTTCTTATATAGTCATAATTATGCACTGCATATACTTTCTCCTAGTTTGTAGTTTGCTAACTTATTTTCTTCCTAAAATCTTTTGATAAGCAGAGGTTTTTAGATATTTGGTAAAGTCTAATACTTTACCTTCTTTTCCTCCCTTTATGTCTCATGCTTTTCATGGCCTAAGAAATCTCTGCCTACTTCAAAGTAAAACATTTCTTGTTTTCTTCTAGAACCTTTATGGATTTAGCTTTTATGTTGAGGTCTATGATCCATCTAAAATTAACTTTTGTGTATAGGGTGACAGAGAAGTCAGGTTCTCCCCCCACCCCCTGCACTGGTATATCATGTTTTTAAGGAGATGTTCCTCAAACAGGAGAGATGTGCTGTGCTCATGGCTTAAAAGATTTAATATTATAAAGATGAAATTCTCCCCAAGTTGGTTATAAAGACAATGCAATTCCAATATAAACAGTAATGGGTGTGTGTGTGTGTGTGTGTGTGTGTGTGTGTGTGTGAGAGAGAGAGAGAGAGAGAGAGAGAGAGAGAGAGAGAGAGAGAGAGAGAGAAAGTGATCTAACAAAAGCAGATTCCAAAATTAATATAGACACACCAAGTGATAAGAATTAAGAAAAGCAAAGATAATTTTAAAAAACAAGGTTGGAAGACTCACCAATCAGATAGCCAGAAATATTAGAAAAGTTTAGTAATTAGGACAGTGTGGGGACAATTATTAAGCCAATAAAAAAGGATCAAGAGCACAAGGACAGACACATACATGGAAACTTGATTAACAGAAAAGCTGATACTGCAGATTATAGAAAAGGATGGTATGGTAATAGATTATCTAACAAAATTAAAATTGGATCCTGCCCTCTTACTATATATAAAATTAAATTCCATTGAATTGAAGACTCAAAAACAGCCATAAAGTAAAATAACAAATAATAAATAAAGTTTTTCCCTATTTTGGAAATTTATGGCTCTGTCCTGATTATTCCTGGCCTGCTTCTTTTTTTCCAGTAAGGATATCCTGAGACAGCCTAGTTGGTACATCCTCTGCATACTCTAGCCAAAGGGTGTACAGAAGACTCAAACTTCATTCTGTTCAACCACATCTGAATTCTCCCGAGGCTGAGTTCTGTATCATAAGATAATAACCACTTTTTTGAGTACGCTGCTGATTCACTCCTTGATCCTTTGGTAGCCCTAGTGGGATAAAGTGGAGTTTTATAAAAGTTTCTTGCCCCTCTTGTACATGACCATTCCAGACAAAAAGCCTTGCTGCAGTAGAGAATGATGGGGGAAAGGTGATGCTACGAAGTGGGGCAGTTGATTCTCTGGAGGTAGAGGGAGAACAACTTGGACACCTGGGAGGGGAACATCCCTGACCCTAGAAGATACAACAGAAGGAAGAATGCCAATGTTCTGTGTCATTTGAAACTGCTTCAGGAGGAAAAAAAAAATCAGTTTCCAAAAAGAGGAAAAGCAGAAAACAGACATTGTGGAAGAAAAATTTTAAACAGAAGCAGCAAAAAGAAGCATCCTCTATAAAGTCAACTGTGTTACACCATATAAATTCCTTGCTGGATTTAGATTAGCAGGTACGGACACAGACTGTAATGAGAAGAAAGTGTAGGGTTCTCATACATATAACTCAGAGCACAAAACAGAAACTCTGTAGCTGGCACTTATACCTATATTATGCAATCAGGAATAATAAATATCTCTTTTAATATTTTTAGTTGTAATTGAACATAATACCTTTATATTATTTTATTTATTTATTTTTATGTGGTGCTAAGGATCAAACCCGAGCCTCACACATGCTAGGCGAGAGTCTTAAAGCTGAGCCACAACCCTAGACCATAAATATCTTTAATAATTAAAAAAAAATAAGAAAGAAACTGCCCCTACAGTCTTCCTCACCTAGGAAAATGCTCTGCTATGTCTCTCCCAAACTGTTGTGACCACTTTAAATTCACCTGCTGGGTCTGTCATCCTCCATCTGCTCACAATTTGACTTCCTTTCCCCTTAACCTTACTGAAAAATCTATCAAAAACTGTACATAATGGCCCTGCCTCCAATGGCTGACCCTTCTATGCAAAACACCTGTCAAAAACTCCGGATGTCTTCCCCTTTTCTGAGGCCACCACTCAAGCACTGTCTGAGGGAGGTGAATGCCTCTCAGCTTGTGGTATAACAAAACAACTTAGACATACCACCTACAAGCAGTATCTCCAAATCCAAAGACTAGAATTAATTACTTGGACTCACTGATAAACTCTAAAGTTTTTTTGTTATTTAGAGCTTGTTGTTAGGTAATGTTGGAAGGATCCTGCAGAGCTCCAAAAAGTCCAAATGCTATCTTTTTACAGGGGCATCATGCGTGTCCTGGGATTGTATTTCTTTTTTGAAAGCAGGCATTAACTTGCCTCACTCCTCAAAATATGCACTTAGGCGCAGTTGTAAAAGACTTTCAAATGTTTAAGGGAATGCCACCAGTTGATCATGTGCCCTCCAATGATTGTTAAAATGACTTCAAAACAAGGCCATGCTGGTTATTCACAGAAGCTTCCTAAAGATGTAAGGCACTCAATTTTTACACATACTACTATGAGAGTCCTCCAATTAAAAAAACATGTTTTTTTAAAAAATTAAAAAACAACATATTTATCATCTGACTTCAACTGAAGTCTTCATTGTACCTCAACTGAGGTCACTCAGGTTTGCTTCAAATCATGAACAGGGTTCTTATGGATGAAAAACTGTCCTTGACTTCCAATTTACACGTTAAGACAAACCCTGTGCAATCACTAATACATTTTAAGCTATCTGGATTAATGCCTTGGGCTAAGTGGAAAGGTCAATATAGAAAATTCAAGAGAAAACCAAAGACTCTATTGGCTAATTAAATTTGTGCAACTGATTGGATCTGAGATGCCGGTGGGCATGGTTGATGTTATACTGAAAGTTATACTTATCCGGCTGCTTGGATCCCTGTTGACAATAACCTAAACTAAATGTTGTATGAGATAAAATAAATGGGCTTAGTCCCAATTTGTCAGTCAAATTAATCAAAAGAGCTGACAGCATGACGTACTCAAGGGAAAATTCTGCAAAAATCAAGATAGTATAGAAATGAGGGATGGATAAAATTGAGAGAAAATTCTCCTTACTACACATCTTGAAAAGTAAGGCAATGGCTACTTATGTTTTGGACTCTATTCAAGGATGTTTATGTAATGAATAGCCTTAGGAGACAGAATATCTCCATCTGGAGCAAAGGGCAGACATGTATACTACCCATTATAAAAGATTTTGGTTCCTTAACTCTGAGATCCACTCCTGTGATGCAACCTACTGAGCATACAGGTATTTTCTGTCTCTCTTCATACTTCCTGTGGTTACTGGAGTTCAGGACACTAACATAAAATTGCTGACCATATGGTTACTAGAGGCTGCTAAGACAGCAACTTAATATTATGAAAGTTAAAATGAAGAAAATTAGTAATAAAAGCATTTTCCTACATTCCCTAGAAAACCTGCATTATATACGAACAAGTAATTGATGAAAAATAGTTTCTTTATAAAAGAATTCTGCCAGGTGCAGTGGCCCATTCCTATATTCCCAGCAACTGAGGCAGGATTTCAATTCCAATGCCAGCCTGGACAACTTAGTGAGATTCTGAAAAGAAAAAATGAAAAAGGTCTACAGAAGTAGGTCAGTGGTAGAGCACCCAGTACTGGGAGAATATGGGTAGAGGGGCATCCAGCTAATACATGTTGAAAGAAAATACAATTATACAATCATCATTTTACAACACCTGATAAAAGAAAAAAAACAAACTAATGAGTCTAGGCAGAGATTACTGATGGACACTAAAACTATTAAGTGAAAGGAATTTTGTAAAAAGATCAAGATGACACAATCTGCAATAAATCCACTGATCAACCTCAGCATTACTAAAAATGACATATGCATCTAAAGGGTTCATGAATTAGGAAGCATACATACTATCTATAAAATATTTGGGGTACAGTGGTGCACATCTGTAATCTAGCTGCTCCTGAGGATGAGAAAGAAAGATCTACACGTTCAAGGCCATCCTCAGCAATGTATTAAGACCCTGTCTCAAAATAAAAATTTTTAAAAGGCTGAGGATATAGTTTAGTGGTAGAATGCCTCTGGGTTCAAACCCCAGTACAGTGAAGAAAAGAAAAAAATTTTTAAAGACTAAAAGCGATGTGTGGAAGTTGTTTCGGTTCCTCCTCATCCCAATAAATCAACTGTAAAAAGATATTTATAGAACAAAAGGGAAATTTTGAATATTAATAAATTATTAACTTCGTTAGGCATGATCATAGGATGGTGGTATTTCTTCTTAAACTTCTTTATCACTCATTAATACATAATGAGTAAATTTACAGGAAAAAAAATGACATGGCTCTGCAATCTCCTTTATGGGAAGGTAAAAAACGGGGGAAATAAGATTGGCAAAATGTTGCTAACTGCTGAAGCCAAGTGATGAGTATGTAAGGGTCAATTATACTACTCTCTTCATTTTTACATATGTTGAAAATTCTCATAATAAAACTGTTTTTAATTAAAAATAAAAGTCAGGTCACAATTAAGGAGATAATTTATAATAAATGTATCTAAGAGTTACATAATCAATACCCAAAATATATAAAGAACTTTAATGAATCAATAAGCAAAAGATGAACTCAATGTAAAGATGGACATACCTATCGAAATCACAACTCACAGAAGGATCTCTAAATGCACTTGCCCAATAGAAACTCTTCATATACAACTAAAAAGGTCAGTGGACATGTCCTCTTGAGGACTCAATTATTAATGTCTAAGGGAATAAGCCACTTCTTAGTTGCCTGGTATCTCTTGATTGAGAGAGAGAAAAATAAGCAATTGTACATGTGCAGATCATATGATTCTCGCACTTTGATTAAGAAAGTGTCCTGATAGGTAACTAGCTCTGTTGACCACAATACTGCCATGAAAAAGAGCTGCAGAACTACTATTGAAGATTGAAGTCATTAAAACAACTAAAACAACTAACTCAACTAAAACAGTTGAATTAAAGCTAACTGTCCCAAATAGTAAATTACTTCATTCAGATACCTTATCAAATATTTACCAACTAGTTTATCTTGGAAGATATATATATATATATATATATATATATATATATATATATATAAGGTATACTACTCAAAGGTAAACATTTGGTGGATATTTTAATTATTTTAGAAGCTAAGTAGGATTTTGACAACATCTTTTCAAAAGTACACAGTTGTATCTCAGTATTCATGGTGGGTAGGTTTATTTCAGGACCCCCACAGGTCCCAAATGCATAGATGCCTTATATAAAATGGCATAGTATTTACATATAACCCATGTACATCTTTCTGTATTCTTTAATTCATTTCTAGATGATTAATAATACCTCATACAATATAAATGCTATGTAAATAGTTGTTACACTGTATTGTTTAGGGGCTAATAGGAAGAAAAACCTGAACATGTTCAGCACAGATGCATTTTTCCCCAAAATATTTTCATTTTATCCTTGGTTGAATACATGAATGCAGAACTTGTATATACAGAGAACCGAGTATATACTGTTAAAATCACTGTCACCATGCTAGATGGCATAGGACTTTCAAGAATTAACTATGCACTTATCAGTGTTTAAGGAAAACCAAAATTATTTTCTAAAGTGAATTTTAACTTCACCTGAGCACTCTGAGAACATAGGAGGTGTTCTTCAAGACTACCATTCTTAGGTTCCTCCATCCTGTAAGAAAATGTTGACCCTATTTCTGGTTCGGCTCACTTGAAAGACCAGGATTCCATTTTACTACAAACAAAAGAGCTGAGCTCTGTGTGCTTGCCAGGGAGCATCATCTCAACTCTGTATCTGCCAAAAGCTCCTAAAGACTTGGCTAAATATTTACATACTGTGCCTGAAAGATATGTAATATTAACAGTTATGTGTATTATAAAAAGCCCCAAGAGGTAGAGGACAGGGAGATATTGTTATCTTAGGGACTTAATTCAAACTTCACTCATCTATAACTTTCAAATCCAAAAGTCTACAGCACCTTGAATACAGAGCTTAGAATGATAATCTGCTAATAACAGATTCCAAGTAACAATGGCTATATTTGTTTTTATGGCCACACTGAATGCAAAGTCACTACTTACAATAGTGCTTCTTTGTGGAAGTAGTTCAAAGGTTTGGGGGTGTCTATGAGTCTGCCCTTTTTTTTGTACAAGGAATTAAAACCTGGAAAGATTACCACCAAGGGACATTCTCATCCCCTTCTTATTTTTTATTTTGAGATAAGGTATCAATATGTTATTGAGGCTGTCTGCAAACTTGCAATCTTCCTGCCTTTTCCTCCCAGAGAAGCTGGAATTATAGGCAGTGTGACCATACCTGGATACAGGTCTGTAATACAGTCTTACTTTAAAAGGCTAAGATCATGGTACCATTTTAGGTCATATACGAATCTTTCTCCTCTGAATCCTGACTGTTGTTTTTCACTTGCTACTTAATTAAAATTATCATTAGATTGTAATTTTCTCACAAAGGTAGTAAATATTTTTTAAAAGTACCTACAAGCTTCCTATTGAGCACTGTACTAGATCCTGTGGGAGATAACTAACAATATAAGATAGTTACTGCTCTTGGAGCTTAAAATCTGTTTAGAAAACAAGATATGTATGTCAGGGTCAAATGAATGATGTTTATAATAAGAGTTCAGAGTTGGAAAACATATCATTGGGGGTAAAAAGGTTAGGGAAAGTTTTGTGGGAAAGAGGGAAAACAAGATGAGTCTTGAAATACTAGTAACACTGAATTAAAAACAAGATAAAACAGAGTGGGTAGGCCCAGCTGGATGTAAGACAAAAGGACTTTGTGACAAGAGAAGGTAGAAAAGGTAGACTGGCAAAAGTTTCTTAAAAATGTGAATGCCAAGCTAAGCAGCTTCACTTATGTTTTACTGGATTTGAAAGTTTCCCTTGTAAAAAAAAGTCTAGTTGACACAAGAGTTGTACAAATTTATGGGATACAATGCAGTGATTCATTACATGTGTACACTATGTAATGATCAAATCAGGATGATTAGCATATCTACCCATCACTCCAAACAAGTTATTTCTTTATGATGAAACATTCAAATCCTCTCTTCTAGCTATTTCGAAATATGTATACATTATTTTAACTATAGTCATCTTACTGTGCGATCACATACCAGGACTTATTTCTCCCATCTAAATGTAAATCTGTGCCTGGCCTGAAAAGTTTATGAGCAGGACATAGAGAAACAAAGAAGATGGACGAGGCAGAGAGATAGCGTAGAAAACTGCTGACCCAACAGTCACTCACTAAATGTTTACCTTGCTACCTCAACTATGGCTGAATTTCTGAAGACTGGAACTCACACTTCTTCACGTCCCTCCTGATACACAACACAATATTACATAAATGCCACTGGGCCAGAAAATATTTTGGCAATAAATGAATAAATAAACTTAGAGAAGAAAAATTTTCTAATATGGTTGATCTCAAACCTATCCTTCAATGCCCTTTTATTTCTCTCAGTGACTGTTACCCACCCAGTAGCCATCTGACTCCCCAAGTCAGAAATGAAACACCCCATGCACAATCAACCAGCAAATCTTGCTGCTTCTACCTCCAGAAGGTCTGTTGAGTCAACCTCTCTCCATCCTTACTGCTACTGCCCCAGATGCTATAATACCCTTTTTGCTTCCCACCACCGGCTTCAATCTAACTCTGTTGTGATAAGAGGTCTTTCTCTAAAACACCAGGAAGGAAGCCAGAGAGTGATTTGGGGGTCATATTCACTCTTACAACAACTCACTCTTTGGAGAATGACCTCAATCCTTTTTGAGGGCAGTGCCCCCAAATGATTTCACTCTAAGCTCTACCTCTTAAAGGTCCTACCACCTGTAAACACTGCTGCAGTGAGGTCCAAGCTCCCCACACATGAACCCCTAGAGGACATGCTCAAACCACATCCAAACCATAGCATCTGGGTTAGGTACCTGTCCTTGGTTTTGCACTGCAACCTGTGCTCTCCCCATCACAGAACTTGCAGCATGTCATACACTGAACTTCCTCTTTGTTTGTGTATTTATCCCACCAGATGATAAATTGGGCCTAGGCAGAGATTCTAACTAATGTTTTTTCCACAGTCTCTCTGATACTAAGTATGATGTCCAGTTCACAACTGTATCCAATGCAAACTTACTGCATGAAGCAAACAAAAGGACAGAGTCCTTAAGACAGAGGAAGAGAAAGAAATTAGGATGAAGATGGGAACAGAATAATTTCATGAAGCTCACAATTAGCCACACCTAATGGCATTCAGAATCATCATTCGGGTCAATAAACTGAGTATCCTGCCAGGGCTTGACATTTTCTTAAACACAAATAGATAAAGCTTGTCTCACTGGTTTATAAACAGTTCAATTTGATTTCATCCAAACAAGCAAACAGACTGATGTTACCACCACAAGCCCTGGGGGTGAATACTCCAGTGACAGCCATTTAAAACCTGTTTATTTATATGGTCAAAACTAGTTCAGCAGCTTCATGAAAACAATAGAAGTGATAACCAAAAGGGAAAAGCTCTGTAAGTTCAAGCTCCCAGGAAGAGAAAAGACAACCAAAAATTGTAAATGGGATAAACAGGCAGACATAGGTGAAAACACACAAGCCAGGACACAGGGTGAGAATAAGGCAGCTTTAAGTTGAGGATGCCAGACTGTGAAAGAGAGGTGCACAAACCCCTAGCCCCCCAGGGAGGATACACAGGTACAACGGGAGGGAGGACTGCTGGGCCCAGGGAATCCCACCCAAGAGTATGACTACACGTATGAGGACAGATCAGACACCCCACACCACATACGCTTCACTGCCATATTTTCATCTGGTTATTCAGAGAAACTACAGTCACAGGAATAACTTTAAAAAGCTTTCATAAAATAATTTCTGTCCATAAAGGAAATCTACGTTAGTGAAAGGATCTATTTCAGGAAGAGGGCTGCTCAGAGACAATTTTTATTACCTGAGACACTGCTGATCTGCACACAAGACAGTCTTTATTCACTATATAATTTCTCCTCTCACCTTGCTATATTTGTTCCCATCTCCCCAGAATCCCTGATCCCTGTTCCTCTCTGGAGCTTGGGAAACTTCATAAGTGTCGGTCATCTGGCCCAGTCTCATATTTTGTGGGACTCTCCTATGTATATGCACATAATTAAAATAGCATTTGTCCTGCTAATCTGTCTTATGTAAATTTAATTCATAACCCAGTCAAAGAACCTAGATTGGCCATAAACAGAAAAAGTTAAAATGCCAGAAGTATATGCTTCATAACAAAAGCATTATTATGATGAAAATAATTATGCAATGAAAAAAACAAAGAATTTGCAAAATGTGTTAAGGAAAAAGAAGGTATATTCACCCCTAGTCCCTATATATATATACATCCCACATCATTCTCAATCATCCCAGGAACCAAGATCAATGGAGCAACTCACAAAGATATAAAAGGAAAAAAACTAGAGAAGGCAAACAAAACCCCGCAGGCTCGAGGAACTGCTGGGCAACAGCAGCAAAGGCATAGGTGATGCCCAGCTTTGAAAAGGACAGGACTTATTCACAGGCCATGGAGCAAACACTATAAATCTAGTCATTAGATGGAAACAATGGCTAAAGGCAAAAACCTAGAGCTTTTCAGTTGGTGTTTCAAATAGAAACCAAATAAACTATTAAAACGGAGCAACTCCCTAGATTTGGGCTAATAAAACCAACTCAGAGGACAGAAATCAGCAAAAGGGCCTGTCTCCTTGCCACACTGATTGCTGATAAAATAGCAAGCTCATCTTAAGAAAAACAACATCCTCCAAGTGGAAACAAACGTACAAAGGAAGACAAAGCACACACAAGCATTTCAAAGGATATGATCAAATGCAAAATAAAAAAATAGAAACAACTCATAAAAGAGAAATTTGGCTTTGGAAACTCTCCAGGAGGAACATCTCTGACTCTGTTCTTGGAATCCTATCCCTACCTCCTACTAGGCAACACCATCACATATTCCCCAGAGCAGCAATGAGTAAAAGAAGGAGTGAATAACAATTACATAAGAATTTTCTTTTAAATGAAATGAAATGAAACTGAAAAGAATGATTAGAAAGAAATCAGGAGTCTCACAGTCAGAATCTCATACTCAACAAAGCCCTTGGGCTAGAGACATAGCTCAGGAGTAAAGAGCATTGCACACAAGGTCCTAGGTTTCAACCCTAGCAATAAAAAAGCAAAAGAAAAACCAAGCCCTTGTACCCAAGCAGTGGTTCTACCAGGAAGTCCCTTTATTCAGCTACAGGCAAACCATGCAGGAAGCCCAGGAAAGGATCTGCCCCAGGGTCTCTAAGTGCTGATGGATTAGCTATCCTCCCAGTCTCTTCATTTCCCTTCTAATCCTCTGCAGACGACAGAGAAATTGCTGGACTTGGTGAATGCTTTTGTAACCCTTCCCTTTCAGAAGCTGCTCTCAAGATGGGGAATTTCCAAATGGCTAAACTGGCTATCACAATACCATATCCAGGGAGGGAGTGAAAGGTTTAGTTCTGGAAGTGCTCCGCCATTTGCCAAGGAAGTCACTGGTCCAGAAGTAGTCCTAGAAACATATTTGCACTCACTTCACTGGTAGCTGTTAATTTTGATACAGGTTCTTGCTAAATTGCTGAGGCTAGCCTCAAACTTTGTAATTCTCCAGCCTCAGCCTCCAAGTCACAGGGATTACAGGTAAACACCACTGCACCCAGAGAAAACATGCATCTCTTAAACGCCTCATGTGTGCAGGTTTCTATTTAGGCAGTTTCTATGGATTTGTTTTCACACCAGAAATTATTTCTTAGAAAATGCTTCTTGCTGAAGGGGCTGGGGTTATGGCTCAGTAGTAGAGCACTTGTCTCACATGTGCAAAGCCCTGGGTATTCAATGCTCACCACCACATAGAAAGAAAGAAAGAAAGAGAGAAAGAGAGAGAAAAATAGAGAAGGAGAGAAAGAGAGAGAAAGGAAGAAAGAAAGAGAGAAAGACAGAGAGAAAGAGAGAGAGAGAAAGAGAGAAAGAGAGAGAGAAAGAAAGAAAGAAAGAAAGAAAGAAAGAAAGAAAGAAAGAAAGAAAGAAAGAAAGAAAGAAAGAAAGAGAGAAAGAAAGAAAGAAAGAAAGGTATTGTGTTCAACTACCAAAAAATATTTTAAAAAAAGAAAGAAAGAAAAAAAATGTTTCTTGCTGAAGTCCATTTTCTAAACAGTCTGTTGTATACTTTCTGGAGATGACTGGCAAATTCCTACCTTCCCTTGTGTAAAACTCCTTATTTATTTATTTATTATTTTTACTCATGCTGGGGATTGAACCCAGGGCCTTGGGCATTTGAGGCAAGCACTCTGCCAACTGAGCTATATCCCCAGCCCCACAATCCTCCTTTCTGTATGTTTGTTTCATCCCTGTTCCTCAACTTGGGATGCCTTGTGATCTGCTCTAATCAACAGAAAGCAGCAGAAGTGACACTGTGTTAGTTCTGGCTTAGGACTTAATAAGCATGGCAACTTCTGTGTTTATCCTCTTAAAGCCCAGTCAGTCCCCAGTCACTGATGCCCGCAATTCCAGTTGCAGCCACAGTAAGTGTGAAGTCATCTTGGTCTTTCCAACCTTGGTTGAGGTCTCAAATGAATGCAGCTTCTGAGTGATTCCATAGGACATCACACAGTGAAGAAACCACCACCACCCCCAGCTGAATCTAGTCAGCCAAGAAAAATATAGAAATCATAAATTGTTGCTATTTTAAGCCATTAAACTCAGGGATGGTTTGTTATGCAGCAATATGTAAGTGAAATAGTCATAAAACTGAAAGCATTGTGTTAAACTTCAGGGAAAAGTAATAATAAATAAAAGAAAAGCTGATAATAAGGAACACAACTCCAGAGGCCAGCAGTCAATGGTATGAAAATCAAGGTGTCAGCATGACACCTCTGGAGGCTCTACTGGAGAATCTTATCTTTACCTCTTCCAGCTTCTAGTATCTGCCAACACTTTTTGGCTTATAGCTATGTTAATCAGATTTCATTTGCTGAACAAAAACCTAACCAGAACAACTTACAGGAGAAAACATTTATTTTTGGCTTATGGTTTCAAAGTTTTAGTCCACAGTCAACTCAATTGTTCTGATCCCAAGGTGAGGAAGAGTATTATGGCAGAGAGGTGTATCAGAAGGACACTGCTCAGCTGATGGCAGCCAGAAAGCAGGGAGAGAGCAGGAGCCAGGGACAGAATACATAATCCCTATGGGCACACCTCTAGTGACCCACCCTCTCCAACTTTACCTGCCTTTAGCTACCACCTAGTAACCCATTCAAATGATTAATCCATTGATTAGCTCACAACTCTCCATAATCTGATCATTTTACCTCTGAACATTCCAGGATCACAAGCTTTTGGGGAACACCTCATATCCAAACCATAAGAAGTCACATTGTTTCAATCTCTGCCTCTGCAATCATGCCATTTTTTCCTCTTCTCTCTCTGAAGTCTCCCTCTACCTCATGTCTATAAGTGATTACATTAGGGCCCATCCAAATTATACAAAAGAGTCACCTGCTATGGCTTGGATATAGTTTTAAAATATTACCCTCCAAAGGTTCACGTGTTGGAGATTTGGTCCCAATGTGGCAAGGTGGGAGCTGAGAGACACTATTTAAGAGGTGGGGGCTCTAATGGAAGGTCCTAAGGATATTAATATTAAGTAGCTGCTCCCAGAATTCATAAAACCCTGAACTCTCCCGAGAGTTGTTATAAGAGCAAGCCCAATCTCTAGACCCCTAATCACTCTCTGGCTTCCTGTTTGGTGATGTGATCTCTGGCTCCCACACATGTTCCCTACCATTTCATGCTGTCCACGATTAAGCCCTCATCAGAAGCAGAACCAACTGGGCCACCTGAACTTGGACTTTCAGCCTCCCAAATATTAGTCTGCCTTAGGTATTTCTTTGTAGTAACAAAAAAAATAGACTAATACATCACCCTATCTCAAGGCCCTTAAGTTAGTTACATTAACAAACACCCCACTCCATCTATTCCGTACAAGGTAACGTTTACAGGTTCCAGGAATTTAGACTTGGTCTCTTTAGGGGCCATTACTCTGCCTGTCACAACTGCTCAGACAAGAGTTAAGCACAAGAATGAACATACTAGTTTAGTCCAAGGCTGTTGTTTTCTAAAGCTTTAAAGCAATAGACTACTTTACTCAAATATAATCCCAATAGTTAAAAATAAAAATGAAATAATAAAAAAAATAAAAAATAAAACTCTTTAAAAAAATGAAGAGAGGATTCTGGGAAGATAGCTAAGTAAGAAACACCAGGAACTTGTTTCCTCAGACAACAAATGCACTGGCAGAATGTATCAAATGTAAGTATTTTGAAACTCTGGAGTCAACCTTAAGATTTGGAGAGTAGTAAATTTTGGCCAATTTCAGTTCACAGCATTGTAGCACCTGCCTATGCACCAGTCTCACGACAGGTAACTACAGATCTTCTCTGGGAGAGCCTGCACAAATTTATAGGACAAGAAGAACTCTGTCCAAAAATTGAGGATCTACATACTGATTACTGACAGATACAACTCTGATTTTAGAGACACAAACCCATGGGCAGGCAGCCATTGTTTTAATCCTCCCCCAAGTTCCTCCTCCTCTGATTGAAGAAAAATCTAGGAGATTTAATGAGCCAGAGACCTTTTTCTTTCTTTTATTAACCTACCCATTCATTTTTTCTACCCATTCATTTTTTACTTCTTACCCTATTGAAAGTCAGACATTTTTAAAAAAGCAACTACATATACAAGGAAATTTAAAAAGTCACCACACACATCCAATAAAAGGTGCAGGTTGAAAAAGAACTGAAAAGAACTTAAACTTATACTTCAGGCTAATCTCCAGCACAGCAACAATAAAAAAAAATCAACACATTCTGGAGAAAAGACAGAATCTGATTTCTAGAGCTACATTATTAGATTTAAATGTCCAGATTTTAAAAAAAAGAAAAATCCCAAGAAACAGGAGAGTGTGGCCCATTCAAAGGAAAACAACATCATCACAACAGAAACTTTCCCTGAGAAAGACCATATAGATGGTGGGTTTGCTAGAAAAACCTTAAAACAACTGACTTAAAGATACTCAAAGAAGGGCTGGAACTGTAGCTCACAGGCAGACTACTTGCCTAGCATGTGTGAGGCACTGGCTTCGATCCTAAGCACCACATAAAAATAAATAAAGGCATTCTATCCATCTACAACTACAAAAAAAAAATTTAAAAAGATGCTCAAAGAATCAGTTTATCCTGCTAAGCGAATTAAGCCAATCCTCAAAAAATCAAAGGCTAAATCTACTCTCTGATAAGTGGATGCTGATCCATATGGGGGTATGTAAAAAATGGAGAAACTTTGGGTAAAGAGAAGGGAAGGGAGGGTGGGAAGGAAATATGGGGGTGGGAAAGATGATAGAATGGGATGGACTTTATTATCCTAGGGACATGTGACAATACATCATGTATATATATGTATATATATGATGTGAATATATATATATATATATATATATATATAAAACATATATATGATGTGATAATATATCATGTACAATCAAAAAACTGAAAGTTGTGCTGCAATTGTGTACAATGCATTCTATACAATCAAAATGCATTCTGCTGTCATATATACCTAATGAAAATAAATAAATTTAAAACAATGTTAAAAGGACTGGGAATGTGGCTCAAAAAATAAAAAGATGCTCCAAGAATTAAAGGAAGACATGAGCAAAGACAAGAAAATGATACACTAACAAAATGGAAATATTAACTAAGTTATAGTAACCAAAATGAAAAATACATTACAGGGATTCAAAGACATATTTGAATAGGAGGAAGAAAGATCAATGAAACTGAAGTTATGACAATTGAAAGTATTAAGTCTGAGAAGCAAAAAGAAAAAAGATTCTCTATGTTGATCTTCAAAATTAAAAAAAAATACTGATGCACAAAATTTCAAAATCTGGGTATCTTACTCAATACTGTTCTAACAAAACCATCCAAGTAAACAAATGGATGTCCCCAGTCTTCAACTTTTACTTCTCATCCAGCTACAGTGTATCATCCATGCAGCCGTCAAAATTATTATACTAAACAAAGCTAATCCTGTTATACCTGTGCTTTGAAATACTTTCTTTGCTCTCAGCTGGCTAACAAGGTCCTCTGTTCACCTCGGGCTGTCCCTCCTTGCATTGTGCACACTTCATCCCCAGGCTTTTACACAGAAGCGGTCACCCCCACCTTCACTCTCTCCCAGGCAAACATTTCCTGGCCTTCCTCTCTGCCATTATCTACTTCTTTCTCTGGGTGTTTTCCTTGATGCCCCAGACCATTCCCATGTGCTCTAACATACATTCCCACATGCTCTCATGGCAACACTTAAATCCTTCCTTGAAGACCTTCATTCATACATTTGACAAATACTGAGCTTCTGCTCTGTCAGACACGGCCCTTGGTGCTTGAGATACAACAGGGAATAAGACAAAGAACTCCTCCCCATGGAGCTGATGACATTCTAGTAAGAGGAAGCAGACTAGAAATTAACGTCAAAATAATAGCAAAGAAGTAGAATATTTGGTGATTGCTCATCATTATATCCCAGGAACCTAGGACAATGCCTCGCTCCTAGCCAGTGCTCAAAAAATACTTACTGAATGAATAAATACAGCAGTGTGAAAAGATGCTATGTGAATGTGAATTATTGTCTACTGCCTATGAAAACCTCTTCTCAGAATCTGTCTAAGCTTTCAGAGGCCTAAAGCATGTTGTGTTAGTCATACCAGGCCATTCACTACTTAGACTTGGTTTTACAGTTGGCAAAAGTCATAATTTTACCAGTAATTTTCAGATCAAATGAGTTAAGCACTGAAGTCTCGAAAGTCCCAACTTGGCATACTGTGCATCTTCCTCAAACTCAAAACACAAAATTAAAAGAAAGCCAGTTCCTTATATGGTTTGGACACCAGAATGCTGGCTTCATGCTATATATAAAAGGTTAATACTGGAAAAGTCAATAACTACCATGAACAAGGACCCTGTCATATCACTGTCAAGGCCTAATCCTACCTAAGTTATCACCTGCTGAAGTAAATTAAAGTCAAGAAAGTAAACATTTAATGAATATTCACTTGCCTTTGGTCCAAGAAAGTCTTAGAAATAAGCTTTCCTTTAATTAAAAATAAAAATAACCCAGAAAGCTGAAATAAGATCTGAGGAACACTCAACACAGGTCAGCCAGTCAGCATAAGTAAGAGTTGGCAGTGCCCAGGTGAAACTGCTCCAGGATGTGACTGTAACACCATTCTGTTCATGCAAAAATTTGAAAAACAGATTTTCTGGGCAGAACTGGGGACTAACATCTCCACTACCAAGTTCAAAGCCAAAAAATAAACCTGGTACAAAGGTACCCGTGGTTCTGAAAATAGCTCACTATCTTTACAGACAGCAAATACATCAAGCCTTGGGACTGAGACACGCACCAATCCATCAACCAACTGACAAGCCAGTATTATGTACTAAGTGCTCTGAGGCATAGTCACACATATAAGAAAGACATAATTCTAGGCCTTAAGGAACTTTAAATCAAGTTTAAAAAATAAGACAGAAATGAATGGAAAAACAAAAAAAAAATGCAAACCAGATTGAAAGGCTGGCATTCTAAGAGCCAGAGAAGTAGTAGATTGTTGCTCTGGAGGCCAAATCAATTGGGGAGAGCCCAAAGAGGGATGCTCAGCAAGGCTGGTTTCACAAGGAGTGGGACTCACCAGGATGTTTGGAGACTGAGAAAAGCAGAGAAGAGCCCTACACTGTTCTAGGTGCCCTTCAGTCTTGAAGGACAGATGGGAATCACCTCTCCCTGGGCCATGCGAGGCTGAAGGAGGAAGAAGAGAATGTGTGGAGAAGGAAGAGACTGACACACTGCTAAGGCAGAGATGTGTAAGGCAGCCATGGTGGGGAAGGCTACAGCAAAAGGCTCTTGTGTAGAGCAGGCCAGACTGTGGAGACCTCAAACTCAAAACTAATGAATTATTTCCAATTACTGGTAAGACACTTGATGATGTGGCCCAGAAGTATCACAATGAACTGTGTTTGGGTCTTCCCTAAACAGTTTCATGTAAGTCTACACTGTCCACACAAAAGAAGTAGAGCAAATTTTTTTAATGTGTTAAAAGTTGAAAAACCAACATATTTTCATAGATATTTAAATAAAGTCATATCACTGTGACTAAGTTTTAGATCATGCAGTAAATCATACATATCTGAATAAGAGCTATAACTACTGAAAGATCCATTTTAAACAGCACTAAAAAATGACTTCTGAAAGGCAAATCTAATCCTCCTACACCTACTCCATCACTTCACCCTCCCCCACAAACCTGACTAGGGTCTTTATTTTCCTTTAAGCATTACAGGTTTCTTTATGTATCTAGAAGGAAGAGCTGTTAGTCATCAGTCTGGATGGTGTGGGTTAATAGGGTCTTTGTTCAGAAAATTTAATTATAGGTTTGAACCTTGGATGAATGCAAAAGGAAAACACTGGAGGGGACTCTCAGCTAATCTGCCAACTAAGTGGACCCATGCGACTTCAGGAGCGTCCCTGGGTGCATTGTAGAGGCAGTTTCTTCCCTGTTGTCTGTAGCATGGCCTGCCCTAGTTTACTCCTAATTTGCTTCTCTGGCCTGATCTCTGACTGTCCTACAACAACCATTTCTGACAAAGGGCTCTGCAACCAAAGGCCCAAAGATGCTAAACCATAATTTTGGCAGTTTTATACCCTTTAAAGTTTTATATACCCTTCTGCCTCAATGCAGGCAGCACAACTAAGACTGCGCCCCTGTGCACTGGCTCCAGGAAACCTCAGAGCTTTCCCACCTTTGACCCCAAAGGCTTTGCAGAGGAAACAAGAGTTTAAAACCTGGCTTTAAGGGGCTGGGGATGTGGCTCAAGCGGTAGTGCACTCGCCTGGCATGCGTGCGGCCCGGGTTTGATCCTCAGCACCACATACCAACAAAGATGTTGTGTCCGCCAAGAACTAAAAAGAATAAATATTAAAAATTCTCTCTCTCTATCTCTCTCTCTCTCCTCTCTCACTCTCTCTTAAAAAAAATAAATAAAACCTGGCTTTAACATACCTCTACATTCACCAAATACTTTGACTCTGGCAAGTGATTATCTGAGGAAAGCTGCTGAACCAAGGGTATTTGGGGCTGCATTTTATACTTTGTTATCCTAGAGATACCAGTATTTAAAAAATATAAACTAGAAACAAAATAAAATGCAATAACTGTTAAAAGACTAGAGTTTGAAAGTTTTCTGAGCAAGAAAGGAGAAAACTGATTAATAAAAAACCTGCTTTTTACTTCCACAGTAAATCTAAAATTGATGACAGTATTACAAAAGGATAAAAGTGCTGACCAAAAAATGTCAGCGAAATCAACACAAAATGCATAAAGAGAACCTCCCAAAGTAGTGGAGCTCTGAATGCCTGGAAATCTCGTTTCCTCCTAAAGCTCAGTTAAGTGATGATAAAATTCCTAGTTTAAAAAAAAAAGTAAGGGAAACTGTTTTAATCAAACTAAAATAATCAAATTAACATGTCCAAACATTCAGATTCCTAAAGAAAAGTAATATGTGAATATAATGCATAGGAATTGTTAGGGCTACAATTAATTGAAAGGTGAATAGGTTATTCTGGAACCAAGAACTCTGGCTTCTCTTTATTTCCATCATTCTTTCATTCACTGACTAATATGTATGGCATTCTGAAGGATTAAAAAAAAATTGAATCAAGCATTCAATACCCTCAAGTGCTGGGGAAGTCAAAAATCAAAATCTTAAAACAACTAATCCAAAGCTCTCCTGTTTTGAAATCTCCCTTATTAAAAGGCATTTCCAGTTCAAAATGCAAAGGTAATGATTCCCACTGAGCAATGATTATTTGGATAGAGACATGTGGTAAACATTTCCTAGGGAAATGAAAAAAGGTCAAAGGTAAAAGACAACTGAGAAGAGCTGCAACATCTCGGCAAGTTACAAATTTAAGGGGTAAGGGACACACATAACCTCCATCCATTAGAAGCTGAGATTTAAAAGAAAAGCTGAGGCTTCTCTGGGGTGAATATCATGACATCTGTTCTCTTCTCATAATAGCAACTAAGTTGATTTAAGAAAATATTCTCTCTCTCTTTTCTAGAGCTGTTGGTTCATAATTACATGATTTTTCTTGAGCTTTGGTTTCCTTAAGATGTGTTTATTCTGCACATCTGCTCTCCCCATACCTGATTACACAAAGGTATCATAAAGAGCAAACCAACAGGTATAAAGAGACCAGCCCTCAAAACAAATCAAAGCAAACAGCCCATGGAGTCCTTTGGAAATCTTGGCTGGCAGCTCTTGTAAATAAAAGTGCTTCTAAAGCAGAAAACATTAAACTACCGTATTTATATAGGGCGTGATTGACAGGTCAGTTATTAACTTCATAAAAACACAGGCAATGTTAACTAGCAAGAATGTTTGTTCTAGCTGTTCTATCTGAAGGAAAATGAAATCCAAGATAGAATGGCTTGTTCTCTGTTTAAGTATTTATTTTAGAACCGTGCAGTATAAAAGAATGTTTTTTCAAGTCAGTGAACTTAAGCTATTTTGCTTACTGTTCTGGAATTTAAGTATGTTGTTATAATTCTTTAGAAAACAAATGTTACATTTACTAAAGTCAAATTCCAATGGTGCACCATGATCTTTTCAAGCCCTCAACAATTTTTTACTCTTCTGAGTTACTAAAACTAAAGAAATTTACATTAATTCATCTTTCTTCCAGTAACTAACGTGTATCAAATCAGGGAATCAAAGTGCAGGCAGACTTCCTCCCAGTGCTCTGGATGCAAGCATGTGTTCCTTGAACTGCTTATGGCAACAGGCCTAAAATCTGCCAAAAGGAGAAAAGAATGAAGGGTCTGTATTTTATTAATATTATTTTGAGGGCTTATTTTTATCTATACATTCTATCATGTGTGATCACTTATTGCAATATTACAAGGCAGTATATTTTATTTTAAAAATTCTCTCAGAAAATAATGTCAGCTGCAGGTAAATATACAGTCAGGAAATCCTGTAGAAGAACTCAAGTCCATTTCTGCAAGCAATAACTTTTATCTTGAAACTTACTTAACATGGTTAGCGCCCACACCCATCCCAGTGGGTACTGACAAAAAAAAAGAAAATGTCATCTAACTTAAAAAAATGTTTCTCCAATTTGAAAAGTGACTTCTCTAGTAGTTGTTTTGAGCAACTATATAGCAAGGAAGTATACAAAACTTCTATTTACCCAGTCTATGCTCTTATTCATTTATATGATGATTTTTTTAAAGTAACAAGGAAAAGGTAGATGGAAAAGTTAGAAGGGAAAACAAGGTTTTGCTTTTTAGAATCAATCAACAAATACTTTTAAGATTGGAGTTACATAAATTTGGCATTTCCTAGCCAAATAAATGCTTATGAAGTGGACTGGTGTTTATGTGCATGTTTGTTTATGTGTGTTTAATATTCTCAAGCCTCAGAGTTTTTCCATGTAAACAAAAGTTTTGTTAAATGCCTCTTGAATTAAATTTAAAAGGCTATTTGTTATCAAAATGTTTCGCTCATAGTAAAGGCTGTCATCATATGAGCTGCACACTAAACACAAGAGCAAACCCCAAATCCCAGAAAAACTATCCGTGCTCATCAGTACATTTAATGCAGCACAATCCTGATTCCTCCAGAGTTCCTACAAACAACAGTCCTTCAGAACACAGAATTCTTATGAAATAAATACTCAATCTTAGAACATGCCCTGGCCTCCTCCACTACCCACAAATCCCCGCCCCTCCTGCAGGACTATATTTTCAAACTAGAATATTTGTTTTGACACACTTCTGCTTGCTTAATTCTCTGGCAAAGGATTTCTTGTGCACTCCTAGCCAGTAATGAACGTTTTGCCAGAAAATATGCAACTCTTAGCATGACAAGAATAAGGGGGTAAAAAACCCTTCCATCGAGACTTCCAGAATTGAAGATAAAAGCAGGTACACTGGATGAAGAGAACCCTTTCCCCTAACATTATAACTTCCTCTTGTTTTCCCTGCTTCACACCACTGTGAGGAGGAAAACCTTCATTTGGCAGTTTCACATATCTTCTCTACACTATTTAAAGCAAGGAGAAACTATTACTCCAATCTTGCTTTCTAATTAAAGAACTACTTATCCAAATGAAAAATGTAGGTTAGCTAATCCTACTCAGGGAGTAAATCTCCAAAACAATTTCTTAATAACAGTTTATCGAGAAAATTAAAATCCATTGAATTCATTTAATCCAGTGGAATACTTACTTCTCTTTCATTATTTCTCCAGTTACATTTAAGGAACCCAACACTCAAAAACTTAACAATGCAAGATGTTTCCACCTTTCCCACTGAATTCAGAAGGGCTGGGTGGGAATCACACTGTGCTCCTTGGCGAGCTTAGGGTGTGGGTGAAGAACCTCCTCCACGACTACCCTGAATCTTGAGAGGGCAAATCCACAGAATAGACTTCCTTCATGGGTGATTCAGGCACTCTGTAACAAAATAAAACACAACTGATGGATCTTGAAACAGAAAAGTATATCCCAAACAATTTTAGATTATTGAAATGCTTGTGAGCTGACAGATCTTCTTCCTGCACACATCACTTACTTACTGATGTCTCCTGGCATCTATCCTCACCCCACTGGTGATCTCATTCACTCCTGGTACGGTATATCATCTCCACACAGATGACTCCTTCATCTAGCCCAAACTCCACTCACATATCTAACTGCCAAATGGATATGACCCACTCCACATGCCTCAGCATCTCAAAACATAGTTGCAAAACTGAACTTGAAATCTTCCCTCAACAATCTGTTCTTTCTAAATCTTCACCTTTACAAATGGTCCCAGAAACTATCCAAGCCAAAACTCCACTATCTTTCCTCTTCCCTGGTCCCCTCATTTTCCATCAAGTCCTATCAAATCTACTATTATACTCTCTCTTGTAATCAATATCCCTCTCCATCCTCCTTGCCTGCCTCAATTTTCCCCAAAGCACAACTTTCTTTTCTCACCACTTGGTCCATCCAGTTTTCCAAAATGGGTTCTTTAAAACACAGTTCTTTGCAAAATATCCCACAAGAAGAATTCCATGACTCAATATTTTAAATGAGTATCACATTAAAGTGCTCAAGAAAGCCTGGGTTGAAGATACACATTCACACCAACCCATCTATGCCACACCTGTTCTCCTGGCTCCCTTTCTCCACACAGTTTTTCTTCATCTAGCTAATCTCTACTCATCTTTCAAGCTCAGACCCTGACTCTTATAGGAAGCCTGTCTGAGAGATACCATTTATCTCCATTTCAAGCTTTTAAATTTCTTCTTGCCATCTCTATACCGTACTATGGTCATGTAGTTTGGAACATATCTACTCTGCTGGATTCTGAGATGCTTAAGAGCAAAGATTTTCCACTTATGTGCCTTTTAATGCTTAGCACATTGTTGGTACACAGGAGTACGTCAATAAACCTACATGAGCAAATGAATGCTAACATGCATTTGCTCATGCCAACTCCTAACTTACTCAATCAAACAAAAGCCCTACAGGTAGTTTCCCAATTCTGTACATGAAGCAACTAAAGGAGAAAAAAATGGATAAGTTTCATTATTCCTCTAATATGACACTTTTTTTTTTTTATCTCCTGCAGGGTATACATGAGTAATTCTACTCAACTTCTCAGGAAAGAGGACATGATTAAACCACTGGAAAACTGCTTGGCAAAACTCTTGTTACTTTTAGAAATACTATATATTATTGAACACAAAAAACTTTGATGTAATGGAAAATTAACTGGGTTAGGAGTCACATTTGAATTCAAACACCAGCTCTGCTTCACACTAGGTATGAGGCATGTAGCAAATTAATCATCTAAACTCCAAGTGTGTCATCTAGAATGAGGACAATAATACTTTCCATATTGAACATTCCTATTAGGAATACATAAGTATAAAAAAAAAAGCCCTCTGCAGGCTTTGTTATAAAGTTGGATACGCCAATGCTGTTTCCACCTTGAACAATATAATGGAATGATGTTTACCTCCCCATCTAGCAATATTTATGATTGATTACTATATATTTCTATTTTTACTTCCCTTGATGATAACTAGTCCAAATAACTGGAAAAGTTTTTAAATCTGCATACTGAAAGTTAAGAAACTTTCTACAAAATTGAACCAATCAAAGCACATCTGCTTTGAGGCTTGGAGTATAAACTGGGAAATAAGAAAAACCATTGAGTATTTAATAAAAAGCTCGACAACAGTCTTAAAAATTTCAACAAAATCATGACCAGTACAACTGGCTAGACTATCTACACTGCAGAGACTGTCCACACTCTTCTGTCACTAATGGAATCTTATATAATATAGTCAATGCTCCCAGCCCTACAAACTATGAACAGCTCAGTAGATAAATCTCAATAAGCCTCCACATCAAACAGACTGGAAGAAATCAAAAGACCACTGAGCTAAGCCAGACCAGGCTGATATTTTGGTTTATTGGTTAACTGTTATGCTTGGAAAGGCATAAAGCTTAATTGCAAGGCTTGAGGTGTATGTAAAAAATGCCTGACTTAAGTAGAAATACTGATCAGAGCATCTGTCACTAGTTAAAATACGAGATCTTTACCTGGGATATTTTTTGTTATTTTTATTTTAAATAAATGAAAATAGCCATTTACACAGTGACTAAACATGAATCATTGTTTCAGCTTTTTGAGAATGCTAGGAAATACCAGGTGTAAATGAGGGAGTAACATTGCTGTTAATCCAGGGCATGTGAAAGTTAAAAGGGGAAAGAATCTGGTTTAGTTTATGGCTTCTTGTGGTATTAACTGAAAGGGTAAAGTTTCTAAGCTGGAAGGCTTGAATTAAAATGTAAAAGATTAGGTATTATTGAGTTCCTCGGTTACACCCAGCTTCCTGAGTTAGTTGAGACAACACCCTACTAGCCATTTAGCCTAGGGCCCTATGCAGTTTGTCACAGGGCCCGAACCAATCAGTTTGAATGTGTACCCCGCTTAGGAATGACCAATCACCCCTGCCCGAGCTGTTCCCGCCAATGGATTTGCCAATCACGTCTCAGAGTTGTTGTTCAATTTCCCCGTGCCTCATGATGATTTGTTCTGATGTATGCAAAGCCCACCGCCCTCTCCAAAAAGTGTACTTAAGCTCTGCTTGACCTTTGCTCTGGGCTCTGGGCTGCTCTCCCTCCTTGAGTGAGCACAGAGCCCCAGCGCGCTGGAATGGATCCCCAATAAATCTCCTTTTGTCAATTGCATGGAGTAAGTCTCTTATGTGGTCTCTCCCTCCGATGATCCGCCGGACCCCCTTTACATTAACCATAGGTTTATCACAATTTTTTTTAAAGAGAGAGTGAGAGAGGAGAGAGAGAGAGAGAGAATTTTTTTTAATATTTATTTTTTAGTTCTCCGCAGACACAACATCTTTGTTGGTATGTGGTGCTGAGGATCGAACCTGGGCCACACACATGCCAGGCAAGCGCGCTACCTCTTGAGCCACATCCCAAGCCCTCTCACAAATACTAATGAATACAACACTTTGAAACACTGTATGGAAAAGTGAAATCTGGTGGTATAATCTGGATCTCTTAAACATTTTCTACTGAGTAACTCCGTTGGCTGAATAAGCAACAAAAGCTAACATTTTTTAAAAGGCCCTAGGAGAAAGTTCTCCTAGTAAAGGTCTTATGAAAAGCTGAAAATGAGGTCCTCATCACTGCCTTCCTCTAATTTCCACCACTACCAAAGCTACCCAACTATAGTCAAGCAGCATAGTGCATTAGGACATGCAAAGACTTAAAATGCAATCCCTCCCCTTTAGAACCTTGTGTTCACTTGAGAGTACATAACTAATTTACAAGAAAGAGACAGTACACAGCCTCTGGGGTGGTACAGGAGAGTCCTATGGAACAAAAAAAAACAACAAATGCTGAGATGACAATTAAAACAATGGGCACTAAAGGAGAGTTTCCTATATACTAAGCACCAGCCTTAGGCCCTCTACACCAGCCTTAGGCCCTCTTAGCTTTATCACATTTGCTCCTCACAATTCCAGAGGCAGACTCTATTGTCATTCACATTTTATAAGGATGCTGAGACAAAGAAATGGAGGCTCAGGGGACTAAGTCACGTACACCAGAAATCAAATGTAGACATGCCTATTTCTACATTCATCTTCTTTGCCTGCTCCTAGGGCAGAGCCTGAAGAAGGCAGTATGGTCTACTACAGAGCTGCAGCCCCAGAGTCTGTTCTCCAGAAAACCAGTTTTAGGAAGACCATTGGGCTGAACCCAAGGATGGAAATCAGCATAGCTTAAGAAGAAGGGAGAGGCAGGCATTTAGGAGCAGAAAAACCATGAACAAAAGCACTCAAAGTAAAAGCTTAACATTCAAAGGAACAATAGGGAGATTAGCTTGATTAGTGTGTGGGTATATGTTTGGAATGGGAGAAGGTAGTTGGCAGGCTTTAATAAATATTTGTAAGTTTGAATAATGCGAGATAAGGTGAAAAGGGCCTTGAAAGCAAAGCTGAAGAAAATGCAATTAACCAACAAATAACTTGAGCAAATGTTCAGCCTCCCCAGTAATAAAAGCAATGTAAATTGAAACACCAAGGTCTTTTTCTTCTCACATTCCCTGAAATTTGCATAAAAAAATACTTATTTCTGGGGCTAGGGTTGTGGCTCAATGGTAGAGTGCTCTCCTAGCATGCATGAGGCACTGGTTCGATCCTCAGTACCACATAAATGTGAAACAAAAATACTGTGTCCACCTAAAACTAAAAAATAAATATTTTTTAAAAATGCTTACTCTTAGTACTAGGAAGATTGCACATGCTGGTAAATGTGTTGATTGGTATCAGTTAAAAGAAACTTGGCTATTAGTTTCATGGAATGTTTATATTCTTCAGTCCAGCAATCTCCCTTTCAATAATCATAAAAACATGGACAGGGGCTGGGGTTATGGCTCAGTGGTAGAGTGCTCACCTCACACGTGCGAGGTCCTAGGTTCGATCCTTAGCACCACATAAAGATAAATAAATAAAATAACAGTATTGTATCTAACTACAAACTAAAAAAACAATTTTTTTTAAAAAAGGACAAAGATAAAATTCATGAGAGAATATTCCTTGCATCACTATCTATAGTGGGGAAAAATCAGATAAAATGCTCAAGATTGTTGATTAAAATAAAAATAACTCTTTTAAAAAGAAAAAAGGCCAATTAGAGCAATAAACTTTATACTATGTGAAATGGAAAGTGAAACGTGTGACTGGAAGTGAAATGGAACCTGTTTTTTCAAGAAAATTAATTTATTAAGAAATATGACGGGCTGGTGATGTGGCTCAAGAGGTAGCGTGCTTGCCTGGCATGCGTGCGGCTCGGGTTCGATCCTCAGCACCACATACAAAGATGTTGTGTCCGCCAAAAACTAAAAAATTTTTAAAAAATTCTCTCTCTCTCTCTCCCCTCCCTCTCTCTCTCTCTCTCTCTTAAGAAAAAAAAAGAAATATGACAACTTGTGGGTTGGGGTGTGGCTCAGTGGCAGAGCCCTTGCCTAGCACAAGTGAGGCTTTGGGTTCGATCCTCGGCACCACATTAAAAAATAAATAAATTATAAAATAAAGAACTCTGAAAAAAAAGGAAGAAAGAAAAGAAATATGACAATATGTAAAACCTAACAGTATAGAATGCAACAACAAGTCATGTCCTGTGACCTAGAAATCACACACAGGAGACTCTACTTGCAGAAAGAGGCTTACACATTAAAACATTTTATAAACAAAGATACACAGCAGTCTGTTAATTTTTTTAAAACTAGGAGGATTATAAATTATCAAACAAAAATGAAAAGTGATTCCTACCAGTGAAAAAAGAAGGGTGTGTGTAGAATAACTACAAATACATTTTATAAAAACTAAATACTCATGAATTAAAAAAAAGGTCCAGAAAACACAGCAAAATGACAACTGCAATGCAATAGCCTAGGTGAAGACAATAAAACTGTGTAACTTTTTCATATTTTTCTTAATAAGCACATATTACTTTCAACATACAAAGAGAGAAGAAGAGTGAAACAGAAGAGTAGGAGTGAATTCCTGGAAACCACAGCGTCATTCCCCCCCCCAACGTTCTGCCCATACTTAACTACCCCATGTCAAATCGACACACTGGCCACAAAGAGGAGAGATGCTAGTTGGAAAGCAAACCTTTTGACTATAAGGAAAGAAAACTCAGCCATGGCACTGATACCAGGAAGTACCTGAAGGACCAAAAAACAAGGCTGAATGTTGGAAAAGAAAGAGTGTAGGAAAAGATTTGGGAGTCCAAAGACCTACTGAAAATGTACCAGTGTTTTCTTTTAATTCACAAATGCACCCAGGTCTCTGAAGATTCAAGATTTTTCTAAGTAAACGGATCAAAAAATACAGAACAAGGAGAAGAGAAAATACTCTGACATATCATTTATTGTTCCCCATAGAGAATAAGATATTGCCAATTACAGAGTACCTCTGATTATAAAGAATACACACTAGAAATCAGGGAGTCCCTCTGAGAAATCTCCTTAAAGAGCTGGCCTACCTCTAAGCACTTCCTACCACATGAGCTATATCACATATACCATAGAGAAAAACGGGAAGAATCCTCAGATGCTCGCCTCTTGGATTATACCAGAACAATGGTATAATATTTGATTCCTCTCTCTTCTTCTTTATCATTGCTGTCACTTCACAATAAGACTGACCTGTTCCTTGATTGTGTTTTAGTTTATTTCATTGTAAGCACACTATATGTTCCGTGAGAATAGGCTGTTCTTAGATCTTTTTTGGTGTCACCTAGTACTAAGCCCTGTATACAGTTGATAGTTAATACATATTTATTGATAGATATCAGGCTAGGTGCTCAAAGTCATTCCAGACTAAGGTAAATTGAGAAACATGATTCCTTCTGCTACTGTGATTTTTTAAAATAATTCTATGAAGAGTGACATTACTCCAGGTGTCACTATACATGACTGTAATCCCAGCTACTTGGAAGGCTGAGGCAGGAGGATCCCAGCCTTGGCAACTTAATAAGACCTTATCTCAAAATAAAAAATAAAGAAGGCTGGGGATACAGCTAAGTGGTAGAGCACTTGCCTAGCAGGCATGAAGCCCAGGTGTAGTCCTTAGGACTACCAAAAAAAAAAAAAAAAGAAAGAAAGGAAGAAAGAAAGAAAGAAAAGAGGGTTATTATACAGAAGGCCCTAAAAAACCATTAAAAATTCTATTTAATGGGAGCAGGAAGAAACGTCCACAGAAAATGCCAGGGATTCCATGGGATTCAATTTTCATGGACAAGCCAACCAGTTTGGCAATGCATGAGGGCATAATTTTAAATGCAGTCATAGCTGAAAACAGGAAGGATATACACAATCAAGTATTTAGGGACAGTATGTTCCTTGGTGGAAGGCCACAACTTATAGTCATATGGCAAATGAAATACATGATATTATAAATGGTGGCATTGCAGGTAGCCCACAGAAGTTATTTACTTCACCACTGGAACAATATACTTTTATAATGATAAATAATTGAAAACTAGTTCATTGAAATATTGGAAAGCAATCAAGGAGAACACCACTAAAAGAACTTCTTTTCTCTGAAATATAGAAGCTTCAGGGAAAGTTCTCAATTAAAGCATTAAGGAGTTGGAGATGTCCTGTGCTGGGTTTCTGGGGGAAACTAGGCACTTGTGACCCTTAGAAGTCAGTGACACAGTATTTTTAATACACATAATTCCATTTCCAAATGCAGGTAGGGGAGGCAGAGCACCAATATTGCTCTTCGTTGACCACATTTTCTAGCAGCAATATAAACAAAAGGTGAGGGAAGATTTTCCCACATTAATGGAAGAACTGGAAGAGACACAGGGAGAAAGTGTGTTTAAAAGACATTAGCAAGAGCTCTGCTACAGCCACGTCTGCACAGTGCAGCGGGAGTGAGGCTCTTCCCATGAGGGAGAGCAAAGTCCACAGTTACCTTCAGCATTCCACCTTGCTTTATAAGTAACTTTACAGTTGAGTCCAAGTCTTGCCTCTCCTCTTCCATTGTTCTTCAGAGATTTGCATCCTATTTTATAAATGTGTGTCATCCCCTCATCCCCTCAGTGCTTGAACCTACCTCGTATACTTGCTGAATGAATGATGAAGAAAAAAAATGTCAGAATGCCTAACCTGGACACCAGTTACACAGAAATGGAACCACAGGCATAGGAAAGCTTTGATTAAAGGGGTGACAGAGGGGATCAAGTGAATTACGGGACAGGGGTATGTAGCTGACCATTAGATGGATCTAAGTCAATTATTCAGATTTGAGAGGTTGTAGAAATAGATACAACTAAGATGAAGATGTCTTATGAGCAAAAGAAAGGCAAGATGTCATGAAATTGTGCTTATAGAATGGAAAATTCTAGTCTTCCAAGATTTAGCAACTGGATCAGACGTACTGATCCTTGTCAAATGAAGCTAATCTAACCCTAACTTCTGTCAAGCCCAGCTGGTTTGCCCTGACCCAGACAGCCTCATGTTCCAATTCTATAGAGGCAGTTTGTAGAGAACAAAGCAGTTAGAGTTCAGAGGACAGAAAAGAAAGAAACTTGGCAGAAAAAGAAAGAGAGATTATTCAGAACAATTGGCCTAATTTGAGTTCAGAGGCAAAAAAAGTCACATCAGAATACCACATTCAATTGAAATAGAACAGGGATTTTTGACACAGAAACAAAAATAATTAAATGCCAATTCCCATAAATTTAGAAAGATCATTTGACTTCACACTATTTGGCCTTATGATAAGAAAACCAATATATGGGTCAAATTCCAAAAGTAAACCAGAGTTTGTGATAACAAACATGTTAACACTGTTAGCTTATTAGAGATTAGCTGTGAACCAGGAAGATAATTCATAATGTCAAAGAGCATTTTCAAGCTTGGATTCAGAATCTCTATTTTAATGTTTTACAAAACTTGGTTCATGTGTGAAGACATACATATACTTTGTTTCTGGGTGCTATGGTTTTGGATATGGTTTATCCCTCAAAAGGACATATGCTGGAAGATTGGTATCCAATAAAATGATGTTGGAGTAGTCAAACTTTTAAGGGGTAGGGCCTCATGGAAGGTAACTAGGTTACAGGGTTACTTATACCCTCATGAATGGATTCATGATGTCTTGGAATAGGTCAAACCTCATGGGACTGAATTAGTTCTTGATAAACTGGGCTATTGGAAAGCAAAGCCACACCATGCAATTGGCCCTTCTACGCAGTCCATTGGTTTCCTTTCTACTTCCTGACCATGTTGTGATAGCCATGGGTGTGGGGGAGGGAACTTTTCCAGAATACTAGCACCATGCTGTTTGGACCACCTTCCACCACCAGAATCATGAGCCAAATAAATCTCTTTTCTTTATGCACTACCTAGCATCACGTGTTCTGTTACAGCAACATGAAATGGACTAAGGAATTACATGAAAATTTTTTAAATGCAAGCTATTTACAAGAATGAATTATAGCCACATCAGTGTTTATATCAGCTCAATTCAAAATAGCTAAGCTATGGAACCAACCTAGGTACCTTTCCACAGATGAATGGATAAAGAAAATGTGGTATATATACAAAATGGAATGTTAGTAAGCCATAAAGAAGAGTGAAATTATGGCATTGGCTGGTAAATGGTTGGAACTGAAGAATGTCGTGCTAAGTGAAATAAGCCAGTCCCCCAAAAAACCAATGGTTGAATGTTATCTCTAATACGTGGATGCTAACACACAGTGCAGGAAAGTGGAGAGGAGAAGAATAGAAGTTCAATTGGATTAGATAAAGGAGAATGAAGAGAAGGGAGTGGAGAGGAGAATAAGAAAGATAGTACAATGAACTGAACATAACTTTCCTATGTTCATATGCGAATACATGACCAGTATAATTCCACATCATTTACAACCACAAGAATGGGATCCTAATTAGAATAAGCTATACACCATGTATGTATAGTGTTAAAATACACTCTACTGTCATATAAAAAGAATAAAAAAAATTAAAAAGAATGAATTATACAGAACCGTATATCTAGACCCTTGTACTATTTCATATTTCTTTAAACTACATGTAGGAAATATGTAAAGAAAATAAATTTTCATATTAGGCTAAAATATATTTATTATCTTCCTATATTTAAATCACTGTTCCTAATGAAAACATTTTCAATGCTTCTGAGATGACCTTGAACATCAGACATCAATGTAGTAACACACATTGCTTAATTCACTCTTTCCCTGACCTTGTCCTTCCTTTTAATGGAACTTGACTTTTAGAATTTACCATTCTCAGACTAGTCATGTGCTTCAGGAAGAGCTAACATATATTCCAGGCCCAACTGAAGAATCCTGATTTGTCTAAGCTAATTATGGCAGATCTATTTCCCCCACCCGGGTTAAGTTGGGACATGTTAAAAATTAACTTTGGTCAATAATATGTGAATAAAAATCTGTAGGATGTGGAGGTGGGGACATAGAAACACACACAGGAGGAAGTGTCATTGTTTTCAAAAAGAAATAAGAAACACAAGGCTTCTAAATATTGTGTTTCAACTCTAACATCTGGAGGATGGCTCCAACATCTACATAATAGCAGCCATCTTGTAACCATCCAGAAAGCCCCCTGGGTCCATGCCTTCACGTCTAGGATGGCACAGTAGAAACACAGAGAAAACACATGCTTCAACCTGAAAAAAATGAATCCCCCTTAAAACATCCTGGTTACATATGTAATAACTTTTCCCTGTTTAAATTCTGATTTGGGTTTTTTATTAGTTGTATCCAAAAGCATTCTAACTACTATTAAGTCTGAACTATTTCAAACTTACATTTAAATATTAAAAAATGGAGCTATTATTTGAGGGATGAAAAATGACAATGACAAGAGTATGCTACTTAATTTTTTTAACCACACAAATATAAAATAAAGATATTGTGTCCACCTATAGCTACTTAATTTTTTACTAGGACATCTAGCCCAAGGTACAGAACTCAGTACTTCTAGTGAATCCTAAAGTCTATTATATTTCAAAGGTGTTTACTACTCTATTCCCCCTTCACTACTTGCCTCCCCTCCTTCCCCACTTACAAGCAAACACATAAGTACACATACCACAGTCTGACAGATTAGGTCCTCAGCCTGCTGACCAGTTCATCATCCAGACTGGCGGTGCTACTTTCCCCATGTCATGACTTTAGGAAAATGGAAAGTATCTTCTTCTAATAACGGTAAAGACAAACACCAAAAAAGTAATATACTGCTCATGACAGGCTCTGTGTACTGGTGAATAAATGCTTTGTACATGAAAATAATTTGTGTTCCAGTCCTGCCACTTTCCAGCTATATGACAGCAGGCAAATAACTAAAATTCACTCCCTGTCATTTTACTCCATTGTGAGGTGATGATGATATTACTCACCTTGCAAGGATCTCGTGAAGGTTAAATTAGACACACATAAAAAATTTTATTGATCATATTTTTATCAAAAATAGTTTTGTGTGTAACAACAATAGTTGGAAATTTCTGGAATTTCAAAACTATATGTTACTAAAATCAATAGTTACTAGGACTGAATTCTGAACAAATTATAAATGTTATCTTAAGTTCTAAGGAAACCATTCCCTCTGGCCTTAAGTTCTTTGACTCCATTTTCTCATTTGGAAAACAGCTCTGTGGTGTTTCTCTACAGGTAGTGAATGAGCAACAAATACAGCTTGTAAACTTCCTGATAAATGAATACTTTATCTCATAGCCCTGGAAGCAACCCTGACGTCTTAAATTATGTAATCCTGGTATTACATTATATTAGTCTGGCTCATATAAAATGTAAGCTACAAAAATATCAAAGCTAAGAAAAAATATTTACTCATGCTTTTACATGCAGAAAGAGGATGCATGCATTGCCAAGATTCCATAGAACAAGCTCAAACGAGAGCAACAATGCCTCAGTTATTAGAGAGGGCAATGGCCTGAAGCAGTCCTAAGGAACAAAGATTACTTGGTCCATGCAAGAGTCAATATTTAAGCATACAATGAGTAATTCCCACTTTAAGTTCATGAACATATTTCTTTTCAAGAACTTCTTTTTGGTTACAAATTTCATTTGTGGTCTCCCTACCTATAATCCATGAACCTATGAATGAACAAAACGTTGAAACATGAAACTCTCCAGTAAACAAAAATGTCAGTACAGACTTAATTCTGACTAGACCATCTCAACAAGGTTATACAAGACTTGTACTGTACTTCTCAGTCTCCAAAAATACTCATTTATCTACCCTGGCTAAAGCAACAGATTGAATGTTCTACAAAGATTTGTGGTAAATGCATGAATGACACCTCCAGACTATATCAAATCATGGGGCTCTTAACTTTAAATCATTATTATTTAAAATCCTCTGACAAGTAAAGTGACTCTTTGGGAGAATGAACCTCATATTCCACATTAGAATCATTTAAATTCAAATGAATATTATTGTTGCTAATAGAAACTTCATTTCTAAATATTTTTTTCAAATGTTCTAGTCATGCTATAAGCTAAAAATAACCATTAAATTATATTAATGCTAGCTTTGTGATCTTGAGCAAATCACTTAATTTTCTGCACCTTAATTTTCTTATCTGTTAAATGAAAATGGGATTGGGTGACTTTTTAGGTCCTTTAGAAAATAAAGACAAATAATAATTGTTATCATTTATGTCATTTTAATTAAAGATGTGAAAAATGTAACCAAAGATTCTGTAAAACATTAAGTCTAAAAGAAATTGAACCACAGCCAAGAATTTTTGTAAACCCCAAATCCCCTCTCGATAGCACCAAACAATTGAGTTTTACAGAGTTAACTATGAAAAAGGTAAATTTCTTATTAGTAAAACTGATAACCTCCTGGGCTAATTTAATTCATTCCCTACTTGCCAACCAGAAATGTATGATTTTTACCTTTCTGGTTTAACAGCATAATGTTAGAAACTTTAAGGCCTACTCTTGCCTCATCTCTTATATACATGAAAACAGTGAGGCTCACTCAAAAAAAGAATACTTATGGGCATTCTCATCCATAGCCTACCTGCCTGCCCCTCTATAGGGTATACTGTATTTTCTCTTGCCTTTGTCTTACTTGCAATAAACTGCTCTAATAACTTCCCCACCAAAAACATAAAATCCACGAACGAAAAAAACTACATAATTCATATTGTCTTCCAACACCCACAGAAAGGGTCTTAGAGTCAACTCAAGCAAACTTCTCCCCTGCGCCCCACCCCCACTGAAATCAACATACCATATTAAAAATGTGTGATTATTGGTCCACATTCAGACTTTGAATGAACGAATGAAGTGGCTTGTCTCCCACAGTTAGGGCAATGTAAAATCTAAAGACATACACCAAAAAAGTAATATACTACTCATGACAGGCTCTATGTATTGATAAATAAGTGCCCTGTACATGAAAATAATTTGTGTTCCAGTCCTGCCACTTTCTGGCTATACGACAACAGGCAAATAACTAAAATTCACTCCCTGTGGTTTTACGCCACTGTAAGGTGATGATGATATTGTTCACCTTGCAGGGATCTCGTGAAAGTTAAATTAGACACATAAAAATGGCCTGGCACAAGCCAACCATGGAATAGGCAAAAGACACTAAAAGACATGCCATCTGCCTTACAAAACTTCTCCCTTCCCTCAAGGTAAGTTAAACAGAATCCAATGCAACAGATAGCTGCCATATTTTTCACTGGGCTGTCAGTTCCCCTTAGGCACAGAATATTTCTGATTCATCTCTGCATGCTAGTACCCAGCAGATTGAAAACATAATGAACGTTATTCAATGGGGAAAATGAGAAATTCTTTGGGTCTGAGGATGTTAATATTATCCCAGACCCAGTGAAAGAAAGTTCCAATTTTCAGTTTGGCCAAATAGGTAAGTGTTTACTACAAGCTTCTATGTGGTTCAAAGCAAATAAGCTATTCTGAATTCTAATAATTACATTCTCTAAAATATAAAAAACTCAATTGCCCTAAAGCTCTCAATTTTAGTTTTGAAAAACCAATTCTTTCCTAAACAATGGAGTGGGTAACCACAGAAACTTGTGGAATCTCTTTTCCTAGAAAACACGAAGAACAGGAAAGAAGCCAGTCAGTCTGGAAATGGCTTCAAAATCTGCCGATAAGCAAGAAGTTGGGCTGAGTTAGATGCCCCTTGAAGGGTTCCTCTAGACCTATGCCACTAAGAAAAATAATTCTAATAATTCTGTCATTTATGTCCAAGAAAATAAAATTAATCTAACATCTCCCAGTACAGTCATTGGAAATTATTTTATTTGGATCTAGTGATGCTTTTACAAACCCATTTTCTTCTTAAATTATAGTAAACTGTACTAAGCTCTTAATTTGAATATGAGCTCCTTAATAATACAGAATAGAAATTGCACTTAACACAGTAAACAAAATTATTTATTCATTTCTCTTTTTCAGTCTATTTCATGACCTTAAATCTACTCATCCCCAAAGCCTTATAAGAAATACTATTTCCTCAAAAATACATCACTCTATTTTTTCCATTTACAGATGTCCAAGGCATTCATTACCCAAATCACAATGCACAGGTGATTAGTGATATCTTCTATTTTCATCTGATTCACAAGTAACAGTTTATTTCTCCCCAGCTGAACTGTAAGCTCAAAAGCCCAAGTTTTGGAGCCCTCATGTTTAAACTGAATTCAAGGTAAGTACTTATTCATCATTAAGTTCTTATTGGCTCACAGGTTGAGTTTAAGCAAAAGGAAAATGTAAAAGCAATACTATTTAACTCTGCACACTGAGCACCTGTATGAAGTTTTGGCAAAGCAGACACTCCACAAAGTCAAAAATAAAGCTTCTCAGACTACTATATATTGGCACTTGCCACTTAGCTGCAACTAACATAGTTGAAGGTTAAGACACACAAGGGACCCAGAGTTAAAGATGCAATTGGTTTAGCTGCTACCCTATAAAGAATGAGCAGCTATCAAGGACGGTCCATTCACATACAGATGGCAGCTACTATAGAAAAGCAGAAAGCACAGCACCTTCCCCAGAAAACAGGGCTATGCATGTTCCGATTTTACATGGAATCCATTATTCATTCTGTCAGACTAAGTCAGTTAAATGACAACAAACAGAAAGGAAAGGAGTGTTAGAAAATTACAGTGTAATAACATGACTGTAAAACTTGTATTTTCTCACTATTCATAATTCAAAGAACACATCTAGATCAGACCAATGGGCTCAAAAGCTCAATCTTAAGTGCATTCCACACACTCATACAGAGAGGCAGACCCCTGGTCCTTTCTCCACATATTAAATGAAAACTTCTGGTCCCTACTATGTGTCAGGTACTGTCTAAGGCATTGGCACTTTATCAAACATGCAATTCTAGTAACATTATATAAAGTCTCAGCTTCATATTTTAGAGGGAAGACACCTCAGGCTTGGCCCAACCTCTTATTTGAGCAAGAAGAAACTCAAGGAACAGAGAGGATAACCTCGTTGGTTATTGTGGCTTTATGAGAACAAAGGCAGGAGTAGAAAACAAACTTTTTATCCCCCCCTCCCCAGTAATAAAATTTACTTTTTCTACTAAGCAAGTATTTCTATATGCTTCCTACACACCAGACAGTATACAAGGTACCAGATACACAGGATTCTGACCCTGGTGCTGTCCTCAAAAGGCACAGTCTAACAGCAAGGCAACAGACAGAAACAGCAAACCATATCTCTAATTGTTTAGGACTTCAATTTAAAAAAAAATAATAATAAAGTTGTAATAGTTTGTTGTAGACTCTTAATAACCCCATGAAGATAAAATCTAGATCTTACTACTCCTGTCATATAGATTGAGAAACTGAAGTATGGAGTGAATAAGGGACTCTACTAAGGTCATCTCCAGTGGCAGCAAAATGCCTAGAAACCAAGTTTATTTACTCCAAGGTAGACATTCTTTTCACACTAGATGGAAAAAAAGCAGATGTTCTTTTTATGTTCAGTTCCTTTCCGACCAAGAGCACACATTTGCAAGACTGCATGCAGAACAACCTGTGGTTGTGAAAGCAAATTTAACTGGCTGTGAGGTGTCATCAGCTGAGGTTAGTTATTTGATGACTGAGTAATCACCCAACAAGACATTGTAAGTAGCATTCTTAAAGTGCCCTTTATATATACAAAGAATAGATGGAAACGGTCCTATCCTTCGGGGAATTAATATGTAGAAAATGGGTATATAAATATTTCAACAAAAAGTGACAAAATTAAATAAACTACAAAAGTAGAATAATCACAAACAATTGCAAATTTAACAAACTAAATGTTTTGCAGAACTTCTAAGAAGACCTGCCAAGAAACTGATAATTCAAGAGTTAAATAGAAAAGAGAAGCCTGTATAGGAGATGACACATGCCAGTCTTCTGATTATTGAAATACAGGCTCTTACTAAAAAATGTTCACCACACTTAAGTAAAATATCAACTTCCTAATTCCTTCATTTCACTTTCCACCATTAGTCAAAATAATTATACAAATATTCCATTTCTCTTCTTCTAGGAAAGTTATTAATTTTGTAATCTTCTCTATTCAAAAGAAATGAATTTCCATCAGTGTGACTTTAGCTAAAAGGGTAAAACTGTGTGATCTCATCGCCCTTTTATTCTTCTATCCTCTTTCAGTTGCAACCTAAATGAAATTAATGATCATTTTTCTCTGGTGCACAGTAAAATTTATATACACATTCAAGAAGAGCAATTTTAACATTAACTTTAATTGTTACTTAATATCATATTTTATTCATACTACTAAACATCATCATGGTTTCATAAAAAGATACAACTATTTTAAACTTAAGCACACTGTAGAATTATTAACAAATTAGACAAAGTTAAAAAGAAACAAATACTAGTAATTTTCAGTTAATGACAGGAAAAATTACTTTAAGAATGAGCTAAAGGGGCTGGTGTCATGGCTTGGTGGTAGAGCAGTTGCCTACCATGCGTAAGACACTGAGTTCAATCCTCAGCACCACCTAAAAATAAATAAATAAAGGTATTGTGTCCATCTACAACTAAAAATATTTAAAAAAAATAACAGGCTATAAAGTAAAAATTATAATCATGCTACCAAAGTAGTAATATTTATTTTAAAAATACAACTCAGGGGAGAAAAAAAAAATCTCTTAGTATTCCTGCATTTACTCAGGGGATTCAAACTTAGAGCCAGTTACCTTTCTTTGAAATATTTGGTGAATTTTACAGGCTGATAAGCAGCAATTTTCAGAACCACCACAGCAGGTTTCACTAGAATTACCACAAGCATATCAAAAAATTATTTCATCATATCTTTTAGTTCTTAAAACTTAATTTCATCACAAGAAGACATATTTTAATAAATACCAGTTTAAAATCTAAATTTGAAGCAAAAACATAGTAACTTGTTTAGGGAAGAGAGAAGCTGGGCTTGAATTCATGTTTAGGTCCTTAAGACAATGACTTGTATGTCAAATTGGATTCTAAAAGTTTAAGGGAGTAATTAAACATGCAGCGACAGTGACATCTAGTGTTAACAGCTGCAAGCCAACTACACTACTATTAAATCCTCAAATGCTGAAGAACTATCCAAAGCTTCTCTTTAAGAACAAACAGAACTTGTGCATTATATTAAATAATAATAATAACCAAAATGGTTCCATAGATTTCCTTCCAGACATTAAAAAGCCTTACTGAAAAAAACAGAGTAAATTAAAGACCAAAAAGTAAATGCATTATTTATTTCACACAGTCAACATCTCCAACTTTCTCCCTTCGTTTAGGAGAGTAATGAATGCACAGGTAGTCTGGAAGGTGTTCTGATAAGAGTTTCACAATCTTTTAAACTTTCGCCTATATGATTAAAGATACTGCACAGATAGTAAATACTCGATAACACATCAGGAAAAAAGAATGTAGGACATTTCAGGAATACTTGAAGAAGACACAAAGAAAAAAGAATAGTTACTGCAGTGAGAAACAAGTCTATATTTCAGCCCTGGCTTCCTTGCTTTATATTTGTTGATTTGAAAGGTCAACTTTGTAATCAGTTGATATTTTTGCCCAAGGATTTAGAATTTGGCAGCACAGGTTAATTCATTATACCATTTTTATAGTTTTATGCTACAGATGAATCTGTAAAAGTAAGCAAAATTTCGACAATTATTTTTGGCCAGGACAATTTTGTGTAAAAAGAAAAGTTAGCATTAGATGAAGCTTACTTACCTATTTGTTTTGGAAAGTTCGTCCTTTCCCCTTTTAACTCCAAAAATTCTTGTGATCAAGGAACTAAAGAGAAGAGTGGATGAATTTCTCACCTATTATAAAAATAAACACACAATATGGGTCAAGGAATATTTATGGCATGAAATCAACATGTATAATGGTCAACTAGGTATTCCAATCATTATACCATTGGCTAGTGTAGGACTAAAGAAAACATGGTTTGTTTTCACAAAATGAGACAACTTTTTTAAAAAAAACTTAATAGTAATTGACTCAATGAACTCTTAAATTAAGCCCTAACTCCAAACACAATATAGTTTTTTCCTATTCTAATATTATCAATTGATTTCATTTTGTCCTTGAATTGAATCACCAAACAGTACTTTAAGAAAAAAAAACTATTTTTCATATCCTTCCTGACAATGATTATTCTAGACCTCAACTCTTTTCACTTATTTTTCTGTACTTACCTACCTGTGAGAAAATACTTGTAAGACTTAATTTCAAAGAATCCATGTAATAAATAGTCAAGAAAATACTTAATATTCCAAATGCCATTAACTTCACAATGCCAATAATATAGCCAAGGGATATTAACCCTAAAATTATATGATAGAACTGATTAATAAAAACAAGAGGCAAGAATAATGTTAATAAACTTGGATCATTTCTCCAAGACACTACAGAGTATGTTTTCCAAGCCAATGCATCAAGATACTTTGGAATTTCACGACAATGTCTTGAATATTCTAGCATTATTGGTCTTCCTCAATCACCTTGCCAAATCAGAGTAGAGAGGTTTAAGTATGTACTGCCTTCCTTATGGTGTGCAAGGCAATATATCAGCACCACAGAGAATATCTAGAAATAGAAGACACACAATTGCTGCCATCATAGAGCTTATTTTCTAATTAGGTAAGTGATCATATGGTATGTTAAGTAGCAATATAATCAGAAAAGTCATTAAAAGTAATAATGCAGGCTGGAGCCATAGCTCAGTGGTAGAGCCCTTGCCTCGCACATGTGAGGAACTGGGTTTGATCCTCAGCACCACACAAAAATAAATTAATAAACAAAGATTTTTTTAAAAAAGTAATAACTTGAGATTTAGAAAACCACTTCCTGAAACCATTGCATAAGGGTCACAAACTCAAACGCCCAGTAGAAGCAGGGAGCAACAGAGGCAGCAGTGGACTGTGTCTAATTTAGTCCCTGCTCAGCTTCAGCTGACTAGCTGCCATGAAGGAATGCAAGCCTAATGTTGCCAGATCTTCTGCTTTTTTAACAGAAGCCAGAAACATGATTTTTATGTGAAATCTCACTATTTTGAAATGTTGGCAACAAATTAAAGAAAAGGGGTGGTGGAAAAATGACCATAGAGTCCAAATAAAATTCATACCAAAATTGCAATGAAACCCTAATCTTGGACAGATCTACTTAGGTCCATTCAATAGTCAGCAAACATTAATGGAGTCCCTACTACATGCCCTGCCTAATATGCCCAAACTGTAACAAATAGATCCATCCTGTCAATATCAGTATCACCTCTGCCTATCACAGGTCTTGATTATCTTACTCAGTCTCAGAAGGCTTGGTAAGGACATTTAGGACACCATTACTTCCCTCAAATCATAACAATGATAAAACACAAAAAGAAAGGTTAAAAGTAGGGCTCAGTGATAGAGTGCTTGCCCAGCACCACAAGTAATAACAAAAAAATAAACAAAACACAACAGAAACACAAATTCCATTTTGCCCTAAACCAAACTCTCTGACAAAGGCTGCCAGATGCACTAAAGTTAAACATCTGGAGATGTTGAGAATACACACTTTAAACAAAACCATAGGGTTTTTTTTTCACTTTGTGAAACAGGCACAACCCAGAAATAAAATTCTTTTTTTTTAATCAATAGACTGAGGGCAAGAGACAGATAATGCATTTTAGTAATATTAATATGGACAAATGGAGCCGGGTGCAGTGACACACGCCTGTAATCCCAGAAAGGCCGGGGGACCACAAGTTCAAAGGCTGAGGCAGGGGGACCACAAGTTCAAAGCCAGCCTCAGCAACTTACTGAGGCCTGAGCAGCTTAGTAAGACCCTGTCTCTAAATTAAAAAAAAAAAAAGATGAACCAATGGGTATCAATACTATCAGCTTGATCCATCCTGCATAGGCTGAATGTTTGTGCCTCCTTCCCCAAATACATATGTAGAAATCCTAACCTTCAAAGTGATGGCTTTGGGAGGTGGGGTACTTAGGATATGATTAGGTTATGAAATCTTTACACTTATAAATGAAATATTAAATGCTCATATTAAAGAGACGAGAGAGAGAGAGAGAGAGAGAGAGAGAGAGAGAGAGAGAGAGAGATCCATTGCCCCCTTTAACCTTTTACAAGATAAGGCAACTTCTATGAACCAAAAAGCAGGCCCTCATGAGACACTGAATCTGCTGGCACATCGATCTTGGATTTCCCAGCCTCCAGAACTATGAGAAATAAATTTTTGCTGCTTATAAGTCACCCATTCTGTGGCATTTTGTTATAGCAGCTCAAACAGACCAAGAAATCCATTATAAAATTCCTCCATTTAGTAGCCAATTATGATCAATACCTATTCTGATACATATAGCAAAACGGTGATACTCTATCAGAACTTCTGCATTAATTACTTAACATTCCCAGAAAAAATTTTAAAAACTTTCCCTAATCATCTATTTGGTTACCCTGTTCACTCAATACAGAATTATTTGCATGTATTAACCAATTTTCCATTCAGGGCAGAGCAAACCTCCAAAAGTAATCAATTGATGATACTTGGTTTTATTTATTTATTTTTTTTAAAGAGAGAATGGGGGACGCAGAGAGAGAGAGAGAGAGAATTTTAACATTTATTTATTTTTTCTTAGTTCTCGGCGGACACAACATCTTTGTTGGTATGTGGTGCTGCTGAGGATCGAACCCGGGTCGTACGCACGCTAGGCGAGTGCACTACCGCTTGAGCCACATCCCCAGCCCCCAATACTTGGTTTTAATATTTTAAAAATGACTTTCCCTTCTTTGAGATACAATACACATACTGTAAAATTCACCATTTTGAAGTATACAAGTCAGTGGTTTTTACTATATTTCTAAAGTGGGAGACTATCACCACTAAATCAACAATATTTTCACAGCCCCAAAATGAAACCCTGCACACATTAGTCATCATTTTCCCTCCACCCATAGTAGGAAAGCACTGATCTATTTCTGTCTCTAAATATTTGCCTATTCCAGACATTTCATATACATAGGATCATGAAACAGATGGCCTTTTATGTAAGCCTTCTTTCACTCAGCACAATATCCTCAAGATTCACCCATATTCTAACATTTTTTGATATGTTCTTCCTTTTTATGGTAATATCCCATAATAGAGATATATCACATTTTTTAAATCTGTTCAGCATTTGATGGGACATTTGGCTTGTTTCCCATTTTTTGGCTATTATGGATAATGCTACTGAAAACATCTGTGCACAAATTTTTGTATCAACATGTTTTCACTTCTCTTAGGTATACATCTAGAAGTAGTATGGTAAATTATTACAGTAACTCTGCTTGTAGGAACTGCCAAAATGGTGGTACCATTTTATATTCTGATTAGCAATATATTAGGGCTTCAATTTCACCAATTCTGTGATTCTGCACATCTTCCTCAATACTTTTATTGTCCATCTTTTTAATCTTAGTGAGTACAAAATGGTATCTCATTGTGGCTATGATTTGCATTTCCCTAATGATGCTAAACATCTTTTTATGTACTTATTGACCATCTGAATATCTTTTGGGGGGAAATATATTCAAATGAATTGTCCATTTTTTTAATTGGGTTATCTTTTTATTATTATTGAGTTCTAAGAGTTTTCTGTATATTCTTAATTTTGATCAAGTCTAATTTACCTATGTTATTTTCTGTTGCTTGTACCTTAGGTGTTGTATCTAAGACACTGTTAACCCACTCCAAGGTAGAAAAACTTACACAAGTTTTCTTCTAAAATTTTTATAGCTCTTACATTTAGATTTTTGATCCATTTTTAGTTCCTCAAACATGAAATTCATTCCCTTGCATTATAGCTATCTAATGGTACTAGTACTATTGGTTGAAAGAACTATTCTTTCTCCATTGATCTTTGAGCACTATTTTTTAAATTTTTTGTGGAGATTTATTTCTGGACAATCAATCCTATTCCATGATTTATATGTCTATCCTGATGTCAAATCCATAATCAAATTTACTACTGCTTAGTAGTAATTTTTGAAATTGGGGCCTATGAGCCCTTTGACTTTTTTTCAAGATTGTTTTGTCTAGTATGGGACCCTTGTATTTTTTTAACATATATTAGGACCAAAATATTAATTTATGCCAAAAAATATTCAGATGGAATTTTAACAGAAATTATGTTGAATCTGTAGATCAATTTGGGGAATATTATCATCTTAATGATAGAACGTCTTCCAATAATGAACATGGGATATCTGGTCCTCTTGCATTTCTCTGAATAATGTTTTCAGATTTTCAGTGTGAAAGGTTGCACTTTTTCTGTTAAATTAATTTCCTTTTAAAAAATATTTTTATTAGTTATTGATGGGCCTTTATTTATTTGTTTATATGTGGTGCTGAGAATAGAACCAGTTTCTCACACATGCTGGGCAAGCACTCTACCACTGAGCCACAACCCCAGCCTCATCTTCTGTTAAATTTATTTCTAAAGTATTTTATTCTTCTTTATATTTTTATTAGTGCATTACAGTTATACATAATAGTGGTATTCTTTGTGACATGTACATACATGCATATATTGTAATTTACTCCATTTCATTCTCTAGACTTCCCCTTTCCCTCCCTTCCTCCTTTCCTGAATCCCCTTTCTCTACTGATCTTTCTTCTATTTATTTTATTACCTTTATTTATTTAATTTTTAATAGGTGCATTATAATTATACATAAAACTGTGACTCATTGTGATATATGCATACAGCACATAGCATAATTTAGTCCATTTAGTCTTCCTCCACTCCACCCTGCCCTTCAATGACTTTCTTCTATTATACTATTCTCCCTTCTGTTTTCATCAGATTCCCTTTTATTATTCCTTATTTCTCTTCACTTCCACACAGGAGAGAAAAGATTTGACCCTCGTCTCCCTGAGTCTGGCTTATTCACTTAGCATGTTGTTCTCTAGTTCTATCCATTTATCAGCAAATGATATAATTTCATTCTTCTTGATGGCTGAGTAGAACTCTATTGTGTACTGCCAGTGTCTCAGCTGGCACTGAATCACGAGCCACTACACAGCTTTGTAGATTCAAATAGCAATTCTTTATTCCAGAACTCACACCGGCCTCCAGCTAACATGTTCTGATCCAATCTCCAAAATCCCGCCGCCCCCAATCACCTACTCCACAGAGGCTTTTTCCAAATCCAATTTGAATCTCAACAGGAACACGCAGCAGGAACACCCTAATCCCAGCAGCAATAATCTTCAACCTCCAACTTCCCTAAAACCCCTATTGTCTTAAAGTGGGAATGCCTTAAACCCAAATTATCTTAAGCCCAGATACTTCCTCAAACCTGCAGGATACTTCCTCAAACCTGGATCCACCCTCATTCACCTTGAGCAGGGTCGCCTTTCTCAAACACACATGCAAGGTCACAGCGGATTTCAAAGGCAAGTCCATTTAACATGGGGTACGCTGGCAAGGATTTTGAATCGTCATTTCTACTTGGCAATGGCCCTCAGCAGTGTACATATGCCATACATTTTCTTCTCTTCTTTTATTCTTTTTTAAAAATTCTTTTTGAATTAATGTTTGGACTATTCATTGCTCAAGTAAAAATGATTTTGATACTTTTATCTTGTATTCAGCCACCTCATTGAACTTGTTTATTAGCTCTAATTTATGTGAGTGTGTTCCTTAGGATTTTCTACATAAAAGATCATGGCATCAGAAAATAAAAACAGTTACACATTCCTTTATTACATCTTATTTTGGCCTGATTGCCCTAGTTAGTTCTAATGTAATGCTGAACATAAGTGGCAAGAGTGTATACCCTTGACCTTTTACTGATCTTAAGGGAGAGCTTTCAGTTTTTCACCAGTAAGTATATGCTATGTTTTCCACTGCTGTTCTTGATCAGGTTGAGAAAATTCCATTCCTAGTTCATTGAGTGTTTTTAATCATGAAATGGAATTAGATTATTGTCAAATGCTTTTTCTACATCTGCTTAAACATCATTTAATTTTTGCCCTTTATTCATTACATGTTACATTAGCTGATTTCCTATGCTGAGATGTATACTGTTTTAAAACTGTTGAAGTTAAAAAACAGACCACTAAATAGTTATTATAAAGGGTCAGTTGGTCCCATTATTTTTGAGACTGTGGCAAGGCAAACCATCATGGCAGGGAGCATGTAGTAGAGAACAACTGTTTACCTTATGGGAGTCAGAAAGCAAAAGAAAAGAGAGGAGGGATGTAGGTCCCAACAGGATTTTCGAGAGCACGCCTCCATGACCTAACTTCCTCCCACTAGGCCCCACCTCCCAAAGGTTCTATTACTTCCCAATAGTACCACAGGATGGTGATCAAGCCTTTCACACATGGGCCTCTGGGGAAATTCTTAGATCCAAACTATAGCAACAGTAATACAATAAAAGCAAATTCCTTTGGGGAAAAATGAATGAAGGAGTAGGCAAGTTAAAAAAAATTAAAGACAGAATTAGTGGTAAAGTTGAAAATGCAGAGATTAGAACAACTGTCAAGTAATTCTACCTATAAACAATTCTTTTTATCAGGGAAAACCAGAATACTTCCTGCTCTCTACCTCTTTCTTCACTGAGTCTCCAACATATGGTTGGCAGGGACTTGGTAGTCAGCTGCAAAGTGACAACTGTTACCAAAGTATTTCTCTTCTATTCATTGAATAGATAATTTTTTTCTTTCTTTCTTGGCATAAGAAAGCTTCTATATATAGACTTGTATAAGAGAAGAATTTATTAGCTCTAATTTATTAGAAAATTAGGTTACACCAGGTTGTATGCGTGTGTACAAGCACATATGTACACTCATTTTTTAATTACATAACATATAAACTCCCTTAACAAATATTCAAAAAATATGAAAGGGGAGCCCACCCTGTGCAATTGCTATGTAGCATGATCACTGACACACCATACACCCCTAGTAGGCAGTCAAGGATAGGGTCAAGATACAACATTTTAATATTCTGTCCAGGGTATGTGATACAGGTTTAGAGCAGAAAGAGACATTTTTTGAAAAAAATTAAATGAGATTTGAGTTCTAAGCCATGTGACTTTGAAGAAATCCTACACCTATAATCCAGAAAAACCATGCCATATTTTCTGGGCTTCTAAGGAGAAGACCAGCAATACTTGAGTTCTTGGTAACTGTCTTCCAAAGCTGTAAGATACTTCTCCCATGAGAGGTCAAAAGTAAAGAAAGGGTTTCCACTAATCCATACAGCATCTATAAGTGAATTAGAAAAAATGTACCTCTTCCTCTGAGTAAATGAAGCTCCATTCCAAGGCACATAGCATGATGAGTGGAGCACAGCTGGATTTCAAGACTACACAGCCCTAAGCCTGGAACCTTCATAGCAACTTCACAACTGCCAGAGGGCAGAGTCATTGGTGCCAACAAGACACAAAGTAACCGTGGCAGTGCTGCCAGGAAGATCTGAAAGTGTCTTTTTTGTATATTCCTCTGATATCCCCTGCATGCTGTGAATCAGAACTGACTTGAGAGAAGCAAGATAAAACTGTTCTAGATGAAAATATAACCTCAGGATGGGTCATAGGAGGACCCTAGTTGGGTTGCTAGGCAAGCTCTATTGGAAAGGCTGAGAGTTGCCTAGGGAAAGGCAATCAGGTGTCCAACAGTCACTAAACATAATAAAGAGAATCAGATGCTATTTTAAAAGAACAACTGCCCAGAAAACTCTAAGGATCTATGCATATGTATCTATAAGTCATTTTATGTAACTTAAATTTTGACTAAACTAACTTCATCTACAAAATGTACATCAAACATAATCATTTCTTACCATCTTTACTAACATTTCTCTATTCTAGGCCATCATCACCTTTTGGCAGAACTATTATAATAGCTTCCTGATTGGTCTTCCTCCTTCCTTCTTGCCACCTTAGAATCAAGTCCCCATTTATCTAGATTAATAAAAAACCCATCATTCCCTGCTATAAAACCCCCTTGTGAAGGATTTTTCAATAGGCTTTTCAATAGCAGAAGGAATCACAGTTGCATTTCAAGTATTTATGCCAACACTTGTCCAAGTTGGGTTAATGCCCCAAGGGGTAAACTCTGACCAACAAGAAACAAGCAATGGGACTCTTCTAAGAGGTGGTAGTTTCACATAGAAGATGTACCATGTGACAAGACAACCAGCTCAGTTTTCTTGCAAGGTTAGGGCCTACTTGGTAGCATCTTTCCTCCTTTCTTGCCTTATTTATTGTTTTCTTTCATTCTTGCTGCTCTGGGTTTGTACCACTCAATAAAACCTTACCTCCAGTTGCTTTCTGAGGACACAGGGCCCAAGCCCTACAAATCAGCTAAAATGACCTTTTCTGCAATCCTATCACACACAAAACTGCTTTACCACACTTCAGATTCTGAAGTCAGACAGATAATAGTTGCACATTCTTAGACAAAGGTATTTCACGTCTCTTAGCCTTATTTTATTTATATATAAAATATGAAGTATAATAAAGTTTACTGAAATTAATCAATGTAATATAAATGATGCCAGGTACATTATTTATATTAGTATTTCCAGTGCTTAATATGTCATCTACTACACTGTAGGTATGCCTAATGCCTACAATGTTTACAATAGTACATTTTCTCTGTATTTAAAAAATTCCAACCAAGTAGCAAAGATTGAAAGACCTGTAAGGTCTCAATACAAATAGTCAGTAATCTGTAAAAACACATTAAATCTATACATGAATGCTCTCTGAAAAATGGCCCTTTACTGCAAATAATTCACTTTACCTGGGTTTTTGCCTCTCCAACTTATCAGGAAAAACAATTAAGTCAAAAGTACAGATGTCGCCAGCTTTAGGCACAATATATTCCTGAGAGGATGCACACAAATCAAATTTCTGTAAATCAAACCATATTTCACAAGCACTAGGGGAAAAACACCCTTTAAAATGACTTCAACAAATAATGCTATAGTAAACTGTTACTGTAAAATGAAGGTTTCTTCATAGCCGGTGATTATGTTGACATATAATTTCATTAGGTTTTCATAAGAAAGGAAATACAGCAATCAGCATATGGCAACATGAGCTCCCTCCCACCCCACATGAAGTCCCATGCTTGCTCAGGACTCTACAAGCAAGAAGATCATCACCAGAACTGAACACAGCCAATGCTATGCCTGGAGTCTGTGAAACTGTTGTTATAAAGTTAAAAAAATTTATGGCAACAGTATAGATTGTCACAGGTATGATGTTACTTTGTCTGACAAAGCAAGAACAGCAAATAGAAACAAAATATTCCTATACAACCAGTGTTCAAAAGGAAGATTCCAGTTAATAAAATTATCATAAGCATTTATATTATTACAAGCTTTTGTGGATATATATATGGATATTGATAGTATTCATGCATAAAACTCACAGGATAAAAAATATGCATCAGAATCATGATAACTCTGTGGTGGCTTAACAGGTAACTCATTTTAAAGGTTTCTCTTATGTTTTCCTTTATTTTAAAAAATTTTTCAGGCATATGCATTACTGTTTTGGGTCTCACAAATGGACTTCCACAAAGGAATCATTTGTTTCTGACACTTTTGGCTTTGGCAAAAAGTTGGGAAAATCACCACATTTCACACTGCTAAAGCCCTTTCACAGAAAATATTTCTTGTATTATCTGGATTAGACTTGAAGAAAACAATATTAATATTGTTGGCAATCAGTTTTACCATCTCTAATTTTCCTGATGATCAAGCCACATTCCTACATCTCTGATTACATTGATGGTATACGGGTATTGTTCTACTTCCTATAAATGTAAAAGGTAAAAGCTGTGCCTTCAAGGGCAGTTATGCAATGCTCCTAGACAGAATTCCAAAAGTCTGCATCTCTTACAAGAAGATGCCCAATTGTCTAGGCAAATGTTGGCAACCTTGAGGAGTGTTCCTCACACTGGGAGTCTGTGCCTTTGGCAGCCACTGCAACAGACTGAATCTCAATTAGAGGCTTATCATATTGGTACGGAATGGTTTGTGCAGCCTACTAATTGGAACGCCTGCCTGTCTAGTAAATACTCCACTCTGTGGATTTTGTTTTGTTTGTGGGAGTTGTGGGTGGGGAGTTACAAAGGATTGAACTCAGGGGGACTTAACCACTTGAGCCACATCCCCAGCCCTACTTTGCATTTTATTTAGAGACAGGGTCTCACTGAGATGCTTATGCCTCACTGTTGCTGAGGCTGGCTTTGAACTCATAATCCTCCTGCCTCAGATCTCCGAAGCTGCTGGGATCACAGGCATGGGCCACCACACCCCACCACTCTGTGGGTTTAAGACCTAGGTTCTTTGCTCCTCCCCTCCCCTTTGCCAAGCATTTTTGTAAAGCCACATGTCAAGCGCCTATGAATCATAGGTTATTGTCCTTTACTCTAGAAGACACAATGACATAGGAGAAAAAAAAATAAGGGTTTCTCCAAGGAATCATGAAAAAAGACATATGAAAGTTTCCTTTCTTAAATCTAAGAAGTACACTAGGTACTGCTCACAGTCTTTACAGAGTTCTAAGTCAAATGGTTTCTGGACAGTGTTATATTGAAAAAAAAGTGATTCAATATTTAGACTTCTATTTAATGTTTTGTGCTTGATTTTTCAACTTTTGATAGAATATATTGGTACCACTCACTCAACATATGATATACAGAATCTACAACATCCAAAAAGAGATACATTAAGATACTAAGAAAGAGTTGGTCTGTTTCTAGATCAATATTACTAATCAGTAGGGAAATGCAAAGCAAAATCATAAAGGGATACCACTTCACACCCATCAGGAAGAACTATCATTTTAAAAAATGAAAATCCTAAGTGAAGACTTAAACAAATTGGAACTCTTGTGCATTGCTGATATGAACGTAAAATGATACTGTCTCTATGGAAGAGTTTGATGGTTCCTCAAAAAGTTAAAACATAGAATTACCCTATAATACACCCAAATTAACTGAAAACAGGGACTCAGATAACTTGTATGCTAATGCTCACTGCTGAATTACCATAATAAGTAAAATGTGGAAACAATCTATCAACAGATGAGTGGATAAAGAAAATAAAGTACACACATACAATGAAATGTTATGCAAACTTAAAAAGGAATAAAATTCTGACATGTTACAACTTGGTTGAAACTTAAAGACATTATATTAAATGAAATAAGCCAAATATAAATTAATAAATATTGTTATGATTCCACTTATAAGAGATATTAGGTCAGGTAAATTCATAGAATCCAAAGGTATTACAGAGGTTACCAGGGATAAGAAAATACAGGAAGTCAAAACTTAATGAGTATAGAGCTTTTGTTGGGGATGACAAAAAGGTTCTGAAAATGTGTAATGTGATGAATATTGTATACACTTATGCCAAGTTAAATGGTTAAAATGGCAAATTTTAAAAAAAAGATAACTGACTTTAAACAAAAGTAATAACAACCTAGGGCAGGCTTACAACACAAAAAAAGTAAAATGTATAACAATAGCAGCATCAAGATAGGAAGAAGAAAAGGGAAGCAAAATATTAAGTTCTTATACTTTAAGTGGCACAGCAAAATATCACTCAAGGGTAGACTGTGATAAGTTAAAGTTATAGCTTACTGCACTAAAATAAAAGACTTAAGTCTAATAAACCAACAAAAGAGATAAAATGAAGCCATAAAACATCAAGAATCAAAATATAGTCTGATCCAAGAATTTATTCCCTAGAGAAATTCCTTGATAAAATGCAATATATATTTTTTTATCATCCAGTGAAAGGTTTATTAAAACTTAATCAGAGGTACAATTAAATCAATGAAAGTAAATGGCAAAAGCACTCACTGCCCAGACTGGTGAGGTAAAACCCAGAATTGCAGCCTTAGCTCCATCGGCAACATACGGAATGATATTTTCTCCTAGAGGTGTATCTCTAAACAAGGCTCTGAGGATATTCAAAGCATGAACCTAGGACAAGAAGTTCAAAATTAGCTGTGGGTTAATAACTATGGTGATTCTAAATCTGTATATAAAATTACAAGAAGAAAGTAATAATATGCAAATGAAACAGTAGATTTAATAAAATAATAATTGATAAAAATAATTTTTAGACATTAGTAAGAACAACGTAATAAAAAAAATTTGATCCAACGAACCTATAAGGAATCCTGAATCTAACAAACACATTCTTTTCAAGGAACATTTATTCTTTAAAATGGCCTCAAACAAGGAACATTTATTTTTTAAAATGGCCTCAAATATAGGATTTCATTTTTATAACATTAAAGTAAAAGGTAAAACTAAAGTGTTAGAAATTAGGATTTTGGTTACTGTCAGGGAAACAGTGCTGATTAGAAGAGAACATGAAGGGCCCTTGGTGTCCTAGAAAAGTTCTGCTTCTTTCTTGTTACACAAATGTGATCATTTTGTGAAGCTGTAATGACTTGCACACTGTATATTATAATTAAATCTAAAAATGCATATAAAATATGACAGGGACAGCATGAGAAAGGAAGAACATAAGCCAATCTCAATTATGAACCCAGTGAGAAGCATAAATGTATATCCTTTCTAAAGAAAATTTAATAATGTATAAAAACATGTCAAAGTTGAGTTCATTCTCAGTATGCAAATATATTATATTTAAAAATCAGCATAAGTGCTGGGAATGTAGTTCAGTGGTAGAGCAATTGCCTAGCGTGTACAAGGCCCTTCAATCCCCAGCATTGAAAACTACAACAAAAAGAATAACATGTAATTCATGATATTTGAAAATTCTAGGGAAAAACAAAACGTATTTATCTCAAATGATGCAGGAAAGCACTCAACAATTGGTTTTTTTTAATCAGATAAAGGACAGATTAAAAATTTCAACAAATAACAACAACATAAAGATGCCTGCTATCTCTATTTCTAGCAAAATTGTGCTACAGGTTCCAGCAGCAAAATAAGATAAATAAAAATTTTTAAAAGACTAAGCATTAGAAAGCTAACAAACTTAGGATTACCTACTAGGGATACAATTATCTATAAAGAAAATCCTAAGAATTTATAGACAAGTCATTAGTTGTATTATAGCAGTGCAGGTAAGTTGCTAAACATAAGTACAACAATTACCAAAAAATCAATTTCATTCTCACAGAGAACAACACATAATATAAAATTTAGAAATATCATTTATAAGAAAAATATATAGAAATAAATCTCATAAAAGATTCATAAGACTTTTATGAGGAAAATATATGCATTCCTACCCACAAGGTATGAGAATTTCTGTTGCTTACCAGCACCTTGGTATTATGAGACCTTTACAGTTTTTACTTTTCTGTATGAAATGGCTCGGACTCGGGGGCCAGAGGCGGCACGACGCTGCGGGGGAGTGGGCAGCGCGGGCGGGCCAGGGGTCGGCGGGACCCGGGGACCGGGGGACTGGAGACCCGGCGCGGGAGCGCGGCTCGGGCGGGCAGGGGGCTCCGGCGCCGGGGGAGGATGCGCGGGCGGCGGGGCTCTGCCGCCGGCGCCAGGTCTGTGCGCGGAATGCCGGGAGCCGCGCTGGGGCGGGGGGAAGGGGTCGGCGGGGCGGGGCGGGGGGGGGGGGGGGGAAGGGGTCGGCGGCGGGGGGGGGGGGGAAGGGGTGGGCGGGGGGGGGAAGGGGTCGGCGGGGGGGGGAAGGGGTCGGCGGGGAGGGGGGAAGGGGTCGGCGGGGGGGGGGGGGGGAAGGGGTCCGCGGGGCGGGGGGGGGGGAAGGGGTCCGCGGGGCAGGGGGGAAGGGGTCCGCGGGGCGGGGGGGGGGGGGGGGGAAGGGGTCCGCGGGGCGGCAGGCGGCGCCCCGGGGCCGGGCGCAACGGGCGGGAAGGTGCGGCGGCCTCAGGCGCGCCGGGCCGGGTAGGGGTCGGGTCCTGGGAGGCCCCCTCCTACCTATGCCGGGCGCCACACAGACGGAGTAGAGCAGCGAGGACGAGAGGGAGAAGAAGAAGATCGCAGCGAGCAGCGAGCGGTGCGGCAGCCACAGCAGCCCCCCGCGGGCGCACATGCTGCAGCCGGGCGGCCGCTCGAGGGCCCGGCCTGCTCCTGCCGCTCCTGTGCGCCGCCGCCTGGGCCTCGGCCGCCGTCTCCGGAGCCTCGCTGGCCGCCGCCGCCGCTGCCGCCTCGCGGATCCCTGCCAACGGCCGCCTCGCGGATCCCAGCCAATGGCCGCCTCGCGGATCCCAGCCAACGGCCGCCGCAGGACGGGCCACATGAAGCGGGCGGGGCCGCGCGGCCCGGAGCCAGCGCAGCGACGGGGGCGGGGCGGGCGGTCGCACAGGGGCGGAGGGGCGGGACCAGCGCCGCCGGGCACCGTCGCAAAAGACCCGCGCGCTCGCCACCCGACCCCAGTAGCCCCCGCGGCCGCGCAGCGGCTTTAGGGAGCGTCACTAAATGACGACAGCCCCTCTCCCCGCGGGGCCACCGCCCAGGCTTGCAGGGAGCGTGTCTCAAGAGCCAGCTGGCTTGCGCTCAGGCTCCTCGAGAAGGGGGCCAAGGGGTCATCTGCAAAGTCTGACGGTCTGATAGCCCACTGCAGCAGAAGAACTGGGATTGTAATGCTTGGGGGGCTCGGCTTTCATTCATTCGTTTATTTATTCAGTCAATCAATTCATTATTTATTTATTGGATGCCAGATGCAGTTGTTGGTGCTGAGAACAAAACAGATTAAATCTCTTGTCTTATTTGAACTTATATTCATGTGGAGGAGAATAAACGCAAGTCAATCAATAATTATCTGGTACTAATAACAGATATGAGCAAAATAAAACAGGAGGATGTGTTGGCAGCAGGCTACAGTAGACAAGGAAGGTCTCCCTAAGCAGCTGACATCAGCTGAGACCAAGGGTGAGAAAGAGCCAGCCACAAGTGAGGACAGAACAGTGCCACCAGGGGGAACAGCAGGGCAAAGGCCCTGAGGTGGAGAAAGGCCACTCTGGCCCCAGGTTGAACCCAAGGCCAGCAAGTGAAGTAGGAGACCTGTAGACAGGTGCACATCCCACGGAACAGGGAACCAAAGAGGAAACTGACATTGCTATAAGGAGAAGCAAGTCACGCCCTTCCACGCAAAACTGGCCTGACTCTGAAGGCAGGCCCTTGACTACTGAGCCGTAAACTGCCTCAGTGGTCTCTCTGCACCCTGCAGCTCATTCTGTAGGCAAATTGGTGTCCTATCCCATCACTTTAGCACGGGACCATATCTAAAACAGTACCTCAAGACCAGCCTTGATCCAGAGCACCTCAGAAGGCAGTGAGCAATAGCTAGAGACCCATGGGGAGTGACAGTAGCACCCCACCATCTTCAAGAAGCTCCCAGATGAATCCAAGAGGCAAGTGTCCCCCATGTGGGAACATCTGAAACCAGAGCCCTGTCTTGGAATATGTCAGAAGCCAGGAGTGGGGAACTTTTCAGGGATTCTGTGAGAACCAAAATTAATCCTACTCTATATTCCTAAAGCAATTTGAACTTTTTCCACTGTTAACTTGACCCTTTTAAGGGGAGGCTATAGAGCCAGACTGCCGGGGTTCTTTAACTCCCAGCTCTTCCATTCTTAGCTTGTGACCTTAAGCAACTTAGTTAAACTCTCTGTACCTTAATACAATAGGAATGTCATTAGTAATGACCATATGAGATTGTTGTGAGGATTTGACGGATACATGCAATGCCTGACACATGGTAAATGCACATGGGTCTCGCCTTATCCAACAGCCCTGGGAAATGGGATGGGAGAGAAGAGGCTTTAAAAAGAGAAGCAGAGAATTTTGATTTGGATAGATGTGGGTTCAACTCTCGGCTTGGCCTAAACTTTACTGTGTGACCTTGAGAAAACCTCTTATCTCTCTGAGTTTCTGTTCATTTGTGAAATGCACCCCACCCCGTGCCACCTACCCCACAGGGATGTGATGTAGATTATGTGAGGTTACTGTGGAAAGGCCCTGAACCAAACTCTCTAAACTAATCTGATTTTGAATACTTTTTCTTTAGCCAATATAATAACCCTTTTAAACACCCATGTCTAAGAAATATTTTTAGATGCACAGAAAAGTTTTAACTTTTAAGAAGAATACAAGGGCTGGGGATGTGGCTCAAGCGGTAGCGCGCTCGCCTGGCATGCGTTCGGCCCGGGTTCGATCCTCAGCACCACATACAAACAAAGATGTTGTGTCTGCCGAAAACTAAAAAATAAATATTAAAATTCTCTGTGTGTGTGTGTGTGTGTGTGTCTCTCTCTCTTTAAAAAAAAAAGAAAGAAAAAAAAAGAACAATACAACACATTTGTACACTCTCCACCTGAATTCAACAATTGTTATCCTTGCTGGCTGCGATGGCACATGCCTATAATCCCAGCAAGTCTGGAGGCTGAGACAGGAGGATCACAAATTTGAGGCCAACCTAGGCAATTTAGCAAGACCCTGTCTCAAAATTTAAAAATAAATAAATAAAAAGGATAAAGCTTGGTGGTACAGTGCCTGCCCCTGGGTTCAATTTCCAGTGGGGGAAGGGGGGCAGCAAGAACAAGTAAATTAGCAATCGTATCATATCCTTATAATTTCTGGCCTATTCTGGAGGCCTTGACAAGGAGGCCTTGCTACATCCAGACTAAATACTGATGTCCAACCTCTGTTACATCTCTCCCTCTTTTTCTTCCTGTTTGGCAGTACTGGGGACTGATCCAGGAGCTGAACTGTATCCCTAGCTCTTTTTATCTTATTTTATTTTATTTTGAGCCAGGGTCTGACTGGCCTCAAACTTGCAATCCTCCTGCCTCTGTCTCCTGAGTAGCTAGAATTACAGGTTACTTTTTTTTTTAATGGAAGAAGGGAGAAAAAAGATATTGGGGTCCCTGTCTCAATTCCCCCCATCATGCTCCTTTTTCATCTCCAAGTTAAGTTTCCAGCTCACCTGGGTATTCGTTTTTCATTCATTCCTTCCCTGGACTGCTCAATCCCTCCGTCAAACAGACTTGAATTCTGCTTCCTGCTCGAGTGTTACCTCTCCCAAGACTTTCCTCCAAGGGAGCTTCCCTGTCCCCAGCCTCTCTGTCCATCCCATCAGTTCAAACTCCAGGAGCAGCAGCAGATAAAGAGCACAAGCATGCATATAACTGCAGCCATCAAGGGCTCCCAGTGCCAAGAACTCCTGAAGGCTGAGCAGTGGTTTACCCTGAGATTCACCCTGGTAGCCTAAAGCTGAGCTATGGCTAATCGGTCACTCTCAGGAGAAATGAGACTCAGAGCAGAAGGGACACTTATCACTTCCTGTCAGCAGCTATAAAAGTCAGTGGGTCCTATGCCATTCTTTTCTCTCTACCAAATAACCATCATGTTCTACAGAGCAGCTGAGTTCTAGAATGAAAAGGAATCCTCCAACTGCCTTGGACTAGCAATGAACTCATAGCATGAACAAGAAAGAAAACATTGTTTTAAGCTTTAGATATCAGGGCTGTTTGTTACTGCAGCATAACCTGGCCTATCCTAACTGAATATAAATATACTCTTCTGCAACTTGCTTTCTCTTGACATCATTTCTGTAACATGTATCCATAATGATACATGAAAATTGAGTTTATTTATTTCTACTTCTATATAATATTTTATCATATAACTAGGTCACACTTTTTTAAAAATCATTTTTCTGATGAGGTCTATTTAAGTCATTTACAATTTTTTGCTTAGTTTTCTTTTTTTTTTAAAGAGAGAGAATTTTTTTAATATTTATTTTTTAGTTTTCGGCGGACACAACATCTTTGTTTGTATATGGTGCTGAGGATCGAACTCGGGCCGCACGCATACCAGGCAAGCGCACTACCGCTTGATCCACATTCCCAGCCCTGTTCTTAGTTTTCTATAGCTCTGTAGCCAAGTTCTTTTGTAAAAGGCAGATAGTAAATGTTGTTGGTTTTAACAAGCTGTACAATCCCTGGCACAACTACTTAAATCTGCTATTGTAGCATAAAAGCCACCATAGACAGTAAATGAACAAATGTGCATGACTGTTCTGATAAAATTTTATTTACAAAGACAAGTGGTGGGCCAGATTTGCCCAGAGGTGATTGTTTGCTGAGCCTCACTTTAGAGGATGAGCCTTTATTTCATGAAAGTATTTACAATAGGTTATTGTACTTAGTAAATATCGATTTTCTGTTTTGTCTTTAAAATTATTTTTATAAACTACCACCCTTCAGTTTATTTGATCTATTTCTCTTACCAGATTAAGCTTCTTCAAATATAATTTGTTTGTTTTGTTTTTGGTGCTGGGGATCGAACCCAAGGCCTTGTGCATGCAAGGCTAGCACTCTACCAATGGAGCTAGCCAGCCCCAAGCTTCTTCAAATATAATTTGCATCACATCATTCTTCTACCTCAAAACATTGGTGGCTCTTTATAGTCTGTAGAACTATTCCTAACCTTCATTTGGTCTTTAAGACCCTCCATGATCTGGCCACGCACTTTGTATCCTCTGCTTCTCTCCAACATGTAATAGAGCACAGCCATGGCCCATGTCTGCTCTCTTCTTCCAGCCCTCCTGAGGACTTCAAGATTTTATACTGAAGAATGTCCTTAAGTATCAGCCTGTGATTCTACACCACCAGGAGACCAGTCAGCATTTCGGGAGTCTCTCCATGGTTGGGGACTCAGTCAGCATTTCAGGAGTTCCTACAGGGTTGGGGGCTCAGTCAGGGTTCCCGGAGCACATATGTGGCAGAGAGCTCAATCAGCCTCCCATAATTCCACACAGAAGGGGTTTCTGCTAACATTCCAAGTCCACACAGATGAGGAAGCTCTGCAGATGTTCCATCATGATTAGGAAAGCGGTTCTGTGGATGTTCCATGATTTCCTACCCAGGGAGGCGGTCTGCAAACAGAACAAAACTCAAGGCACAAGAAGGGGCTCTGCAAACATCCCATGATTAACTGTTCTTCAAAATTCTATATACAAGAAGAAGTTGTTCTATGACCCCAAAATTCTATCCTCAGGAAGTACTCAGGAGTGTTTCGTGATTTCATAACGAGGAGGCTTTATTGTATTTCATACTTCTACAGACAGAGACCGGCTGTGGAGACCTTTTGTCAAAGCAGATTCCACACTGGCGATCCTAAGACAGGAGAGAACTCCTCACAATGAACAACTCTGCCAAGAGGAAGGTGTTCATTTGCTCGACTCTTTTAGATCTGGGATCCCATGGTATGAACCTGGGGGACTCTGTGTGCATTCAGGATGTGAGAGATAGGAGGCCATTCTCTAAATATGCCCCTCACCAGAGGAGGAGGCTAGCCAACAGGCCACGGCTGTACTCACAATCTGAAAGTCTGCAAATATCCTGTGGTTTTATCCGTACGTAGAAGGGGGTTCAGACCCCATTCCAAGATCTTACACAGATGAAGGGGTCCAGCAAGATTCCTTGATTCTGCCAAGGGGAGAAAGAATCTCTGCAATATCCACTTACTCTGTATAAAGGGTTTTGGAAGCAGCCCATGATTTTAAACCCAGGAAGGTGCTTGGGGAATCCTTGGCGTTTCTGTGGCTATCAGGATCTTGGTCAGTCTGGTCTGATGAACGTTGGTGGCTGGACCATTTCACCATCAGACTCCATAAGTCAGAGCCTGACTGTGTGAACATTTCAAGGACACATAAAGATATGGGAGACCTGGAGACCAAGACTGACTCAAAGAAAAAAAAAAAAAACCAAACACTATAAAATTGAAACTAACCAATGTTTAATTAAAATGTCTACAAAATGTAGTATCAATCAACTGCCTCTGGATTCAGATGATTGTATCTAATTGCACCTATTGACAACGTGAAGAGGCAATTTTCTTAGGCTTAATAGGATGTGGTAGGGACTTAAAAGTAATGCGAGGGGCCCAGGAAGATCCTGAAATGTCAGTAGAGGTGGAAGCTGCGGGCAAGTTTCCATGGGAAGTTCCCATTTTGAAGCCACCCATGGCCCCTTCTCCAACCCAGTCCCTGAGAGCTGACAACCCAAAGCCAAGCCCAGTTCATTCACCACCGAGTGACTCTCAGGAGATGGACCGAGCTCCAGATAGCACCCAGCTTCGAGGAAAGGCCATCCCTGTGGCCACAGTGGAAGCCGATTGGCCAAGGACAGTATGCTGTGGCAGGTGTCTGAAGGAATCAGATATTGTCACGGTCTCAGGAAGGAGCAACAGCTGTTTCAGCTTCTCTTTCCCTTTCCCCACAAGTGTCCCACGAGTCCCAGGGGAGGGCTCTGAGCCAGCCAGAGCATTGAAATGGGGCCAGAGCGGGGAATTATGGCCCAACTAAGCCCCAGGGTCACAAGCGGGAATGAAGGCTGTTGATCAAAGGCAGGGAAAGAGAATCGAGTCCAGGGTCTTAACATCCCAGAACCCAGCCACCATCCATCAAACCCACATGACAGCGAATACAATTCTGGCCTTAGCTCGAGGTCTGTAGAGAAGAAAGCTTTTCATCTAACCATCTGAGGCTCCTCACTGGACGCTTTAAACTAGACCAGTCAAGATGAACTAACAAGAAGCAGGAACACAAGTTCATTAACGTGGGCATCCATCACGTGTACGCAGGAGCTCCCAGTGCTGTTGACCTCAGGGGTGAGTGGAACTTGGGCTTCAGTGACAACATGTACTAAACATAGAACAAAGGGCTTGGGGGCTACTGGGGGGGGTGAGGGGAGGCAATTTACAGGAAAGTGACTAAATTTCCTCTATCGATGTAAATTTCCTCTACAAAAGGAAAACGTGGTTACTATTTTTAAGCTTTTATGATGGTTCTCAGTGACCTTTAACTCAGAATATCCATATGCCAAAGAAGTACATTTCAAGTGGCGTATTCTGGTACCCCCCAGGCCTGAGGATGGAAAGAGGCGATCACTGTTGCTTCTCAAGTTTTTAAACCATGCGCCCTTTTATGGAATATAAGAGCATCTTACAGATTCCTCTGGCATCATTAATGCGATTTTATTGTCTAGCCAGGGTTATGCTAAATTGCCCAGGAGGGTCTTGAACTTACCTCCTGCCTGGGCCTCCCAAGTAGCTGGGATTATAGGCACACACACCACCAAGCCCACCACATTATACTTTTAAAAATTTTGTCTTCAAAAGCTCTGAGATGATTTAAGGAAGGCAAATCCAGAATATCTTTAAATTAACTGAGACAGAAAGAAATGTGTTTGTTTTTGTTTGTTCGTGGTGCTGGAGCTAAGCAAGTGCTATACCCCTGAGCTGTACCCCACTCCAAGAAAGGAATTTCTTAAACCAGGCACAAAGAACATAAACTATGAGGGGAAGAATAGTACACTTGCCTACATCAGAGTTCAATATTCCAGCCAGGTGAGGTGGCACAAGTCTGTAACAGCTACTCAGGAGGCTGAGGCAGGAGAATCGCAAGTTCAAGGCCAGCCTGGGTAATTTAGGGAGACTCTGTCCCAAAATAAAAAATATAAAAAGAGCTGGGATGTAGTTCAGTGGTAAAGCACTCATAGATTCAATCTCCAGTTCCTACCCCTTCCAGAGAGAGAGAGAGAGAGAGAGAGAGAGAGAGAGAGAGAGAGAGAGAGAGATGAAGAGAAAGCATCGGTCCAATCACAAATAATAAAGGATTTCAAAAGGCATTTTGTTGAGACTAGGAAACCCAAAGGGCTCATCATCGTATAAAAAGTTGCTACCACTCAGAAGTATTCAGAGAAATGTGCTTAAAAACATAATGAGATACCAGCTCACATCTAGAGATTGACAGAAACTCTGCTTCTAGAAATGTGCTCCAAAGAAACTCTGGCCAAGTGAGCAGAGAAGAGCCATAGAGGGCTGCCCCCCCTCCCCACCCCACCCCACCCCCACCCCCACCCCCCCTTCCCCGCACAGGGTTGAGCTTGGCAGTAAAAACTGCAGGCAGCTGAAATCCCATCCCTGGGGAATGGTGAATGAAATATGGGTTGGTCACTTGGTGGCACACCACGCAGCAGTTACAATGAATGAATTAGAACTTCCTGTGTGTCGGTAATTGATATTTATAATGTTATGAGAAAAGAGGGGGCTCAAAACGAGACATGAGATGCACAGCAGGGTGACATTGGCTGGACTGGCACACACCAACAATGGAACCATCAATATTAGAGAAAAAAATGAAAGAAGGCCCAGCCCTAGCCTTTCCTGGCTTGCCTGCCTGCACCTCTTCCACACCTTGTTCACACAGCGATGCTGTGCACAAAGGAAAGCAGGGCCCGGGTTGGGAGGCAGTTCAGGGGTAGAGCTCATGCTTACCATGCCAGGGCTGCCGCAACCCCAGCAGGACACCAGAAACTAAAGTAAAAAGTATCAAAAAATTAGAACCTTCCTGCCCTGCTGGGGGGAAATGTAACAACATCATGGAGCTACTTTGGAAAATAAACTAGTGCTTGTCAAACAGTTAAAATCAGCTACCCTGACTGCCATTCTGCTCCTAGGTGTAGACCCAAGAGAAATGGAAACTCACGTCCACAGAAAAACCATACATGAGAGTTGAGAGTAGCATTGGATATCACAGCCAAAAAGTGGAAGCAAGTCAAATATCTATTGACTTCAGGCACCGTGGCCGAGGCCTGTGATCCCAGCGACTCAGGAGGCTGAGGCAGGAGGATTGAAAGTTCAAAGCCAGCCTCAGCAAAATGCAAGGTGCTAAGCAACTCAGTGAGACCCTGTCTCTAAATAAAATACAAAATAGGGCTGGGGGTGTGGCTCAGTGGTCCAGTGCCCCTGAGTTCAACCCCTAGTACCAAAAAACAAAACAAAAACATAAAACATAAAACCAAATATCCATTGACTGATGAACAGATAAATGTGTTATGTCAGTGTAAAGGAATAATATTCAGCCAAAAAGAAAAAGAAAGAAAGAAAAAAAGAAGAAGAAAAAGAAAGAAAGAAAGAAAAGAAAGAAAGAAAGAAAGAAAGAAAGAAAGAAAGAAAGAAAGAAAGAAAGAAAGAAAGAAAGAAAGAAAGAAAGAAAGAACTGACACATGCTACTATGGGAATGATCTTGGAAGCTTTATGCTGGGTGAAAGAAGACACAGATTGTGTGAGTCCATTTAAGGCAATGTACAGAATCTGCAAATCTATAGATAGTAGTCGTCTAGGGATGGGGGATGCAGGGAGGTGGGGGGGGCTGCTAACGGGTGTGTGGTTTCTTGGGGGGTGATGCAAATGTTCTAAACTTGATTGTTCTAAACTTGATGGTGGTTGCACAACTCTGTGAATTCACTAAAAAGCATTGAATCCTATGTTTATTTATTTTTTAATTGTACATTTTAAATGAATTCATTGTATGCTATGGGTAATGTTTCTCAATAACATTTATATATATATATATATGTGTGTGTGTGTGTGTGTGTGTGTGTATAGATAGAGAAAAAGAGAGAGAGTTTGTGTGTGTTAAATCCAGTTTAAATAAATCAACTTCCACACTTATGTTTTAGTTGTTGATGGATCTTTATTTTATTTGCTTATTTATGTGTGGTGCTATGAACCGAACCCAGTGCCTCACACGTATAAGGCAAGTGCGCTATTGCTGAGCTTCAACTCCTGCCCCATCCCACACTTATTTTTTATTGAACTGACTCCCATCTCTACAAGTCTCTCATGACACACACACACACACACACACACACACACACACACACACACACACACACAGCTAACCACTATTGTTCATTTCTCTTTTTTTAATTTCTTTTTAGTTGTTGGTGGACACAATATCTTTATTCCATTTTTTTAATGTGGTGCTAAGTTTCGAACCCAATGCTCACATGTGCTAAGTGAGCACTCTACCACTGAGCCACAGCCCCACCCCACTATTGTTCATTTCTTGTGGATTTTTCCAGATTTTTCATGCATATAAAAGTAAATATAAGAGCTGGGGCTGGGGCTCAGCAGTAGAGCTCTCACCTAGCACGTGTGAGGCCCTGGGCTCCATCCTCAGCACCACATAAAAATAAATAAATAAAATAAAGGTATTGTGTCCAACTACAACTAAAAAATGAATATTTTTTTAAAAAGTAAATATAAATATAGATTCTCCTCTCTCACCCTGGTACACAAGAAGCATCATCTTGCTTTGCCCTTCCTATAATGTGCCAGTGCATTTACACTTTCCTGATTCCTCTTATAGCCATGTAGCATTCAATTTTATGGATAAACTGTAATTTGTTTAACTAGTCTTGGGATAGACATTTGGGTTGTTCCTAACTCTGTTCTGGTGCTGGGGATAGAACTGGTGGCCTAGTGCTCTACAGCAGAGCTATACCCCCAGCCTCTACTCCACCCCCAGCTTCTAACCTACCCCCAGCCTCTAACCCACCCCAAGCCTCTACCCCACCTCTTTTTACCTTAACAATGTTACAAAGCATAGCTGTTCTATGCTTTGTAGCATATCCTGCAGGATAAATGACCAGAAATGGACTTTCTGAATCAACAGGTGCATCTCCGTAGTGGTGATTGACACTGCCAGATGGTGCCACACTGGCCCTACCATGCACGTCCCCAGCAGCAAAGTGCGTGGTGCCTGATTTCACCAGCCTCGCTGAGGGAGGCAGCGTCTCTGTAGTTTAGTTTGCATTTCGTTTTCTGTGAGCATTCTTTCGACATGTTCAGGAGCCATGTGTATTTTTCTGGTCATTCTCTCTGTCGCTTCCCCACTGGATGCACACTTTTCTTTCTATTTCTGAAAAGAAGATGCTTTCTACTAGGAGAACTCAGCCTTTTGTAGTGAGCGGATGGTGCTTCTCCGTCCCTGTACTTGGGTTTCTTGGCCTGCTTAGCTCCTCTTTCCTGTTCCCTGTGTGGCTCAAGCGGTAGCGAGCTCACCTGGCATGCGTGCGGCCCGGGTTCAATCCTCAGCACCACATACAAACAACGATGTTGTGTCCACCGAGAACTAAGAAATAAATATTAAAAAAAAAAGAATTCCCTTCCTCAGGACTAGCACAGTCCTCTCCTGTGGAGTGTGACTGAGGCTGCTGGGATGGGTGAGTGGACCAGCTGCCAGGGTGAAGGTGTGGAGGGACTGCAGGGGCCTCCCATCTGAGCAGGGCTGAGAGCTGGAGCCACCAGGAAGCCACCTGGATACCTGTAGGAAATAATAATAAGTAATAACGACCCACTAAGTTGCTGAGGCTGGCTAAAAACTTGCCTCTTGCCTCAGCCTCCCAAGTAGCTTGGATCACAGGTGTGCACCACCCCACACACTTTAAATGCATGCCCTCAGTCCCCATGGTGATAGGAGATAGGTATATACTATCTTCCTTTGCAGGATATTGATTGAGCAGATTAGCAATAATGGATCTCTTCCTTCATTTACTCATGCAGTCATTCCCTCACACGGTGAACAGTGAATGATGACTGAATGCCAGTGGTGCTAAGCGCCAGGTGCATTATATATTGAAACAAAAATAGGCCTGCCTTCATGAAGGTTGCAGTCAAGTGTTAGAGATCCTGACGGACAAGTGGTCATTAATTAGGCAAAGAGAGGGAGGGAAAAGCATTCCCGGTAGAGGGAACATCATATGCGAAGGCCCAGTGAGAGGAGGGGGCGTGGGAGTGGGAGCAACAGGAGCAGACTGATTGATGGATTGCCAGGAGGCAGAGAGCCCAACAGTTCAGACCTACCAAGTCTCCGACTGTGTTGGTCAGCTTTCTGTCACTGCAACAAATAACTGGGATGACTGGCTTATAAAGGGAAAAGGTTTGTTTTGGTCACAGTTTTGGAGATTCAGTTCATGATCAGTGGGCTCAGCTGTTGAGGCGGCGCATCATGATGGAGGCCGATGCTGGAGCAGAACCCTCACCTCAGGGCTAGGAAGTGAAAAACAGGAGAAGAGGGCAGAGCTGGGCCCGCAGTCCCCTTCAAGGGCATGCCCAGGGACCAGAGGCCTCCCGCGAGGCTCGAGCTCACAAAGTTTCAGTCACCCACACCTTCACCACGCCAGGGACCAGGACTTTAACACCTAGGCCTTGGGGAGACGTTCCAGTCTGAAGGACAGCGCTGACACTTCCAGCCATCCTGCAAGACAGCTGCTGCAGAGGAGCAAACCCAAACACAGAGGGGTAAATAACCTCCCCAAAGACACACAGCACTACCATCAGTGACGTGACAATGGAGCTGGGGTAGGACCCAGACCTCTCTGGAGTCCTAAGCAGCTCTCATCCTTAAGTGAAAGTGAGAAACTAATGTGACTCCTTTTTTGAAAATAAATAACAGCAGCTTGTACCCAAGGCCTGTCCTGAGGAAGGGGGGGCATGATCCTTGTCCTTGGAAAAATCCATAGGGCTTTTCTAGGCAGATAGCCACCCTGCTGAGTTGTTTGCAGGAGAGATCTGCAGTGCCAGATGTCCCTGACTCAGGTTAGGTGAGGACCCATAGCAACCTCTTAGCAATCACCAAACAGCATGAGACAGGGAAATACCTGGGATGCCAGATGACCCCCCAGTAGTTTATGGTGGTTGATAACATGTTGGGAAACCATGTAGTTTAGCACGTACTCCCCTCGTGGCCTAAACCCACCAGTTCAAAGGAAACCCCTTCTTGTACTAACCAATCACCCCACCCAACTTGTTCCCGCCAGTGAATGTGCTAATCAATGTTAAGAGTTGTTTGATTTTCCCGCAGTTTGGAATGATTTGCTGTATGTTGTTGTTATGCATAGAGTATCCCCCCAAAACCTATAAAATCTCACTGAACAAAGGACTGGGACTCACTCCCTAGGACTGCTGTGTCAGGAATGGTTGTGAGTCCAGGCTCAAGCTTGCAATAAAGACTCTTGTGTGACTGCATCGGATTCAGCTCCTGGAGGTCTAATGGGGTCCCACGAATCTGGTATTACAAAAGAAAGCAGATGTGGGGCAGATGTGTCGTCTGGGGACCACCCAGGACTATTACTTTTTTCTTTTTTTGTACTGGGGATTGAACTTCTGGACATTTACCCTCTGAGCCACATCCCAGCCCTATTTTGTATTTTATTTAGAGACAGGATCTCACTGAGTTGCTTAGCACTTCACTGTTGCTGAGGTTAGCTTTGAACTTGTGATCCTCCTGCCTCAGGCTCCCAAGCGGCTGGGATTACAGGTGTGCGCCACTATGCACGGCCCCCATTCAGGACTTGCAGCTTTAACCACATAGGAGTTTCCATAGTGGAGGGAATGAAGAGTGCACAGTTTTCTTGGCCAAGGGAATCTTAGTGATGCTCAGTCAAAAGAGATGCCATGGGGGATGGGATCGTGGCTCAGTGGTAGAGCGCTTGCCTTGCATGTGTGAGGCCCTGGGTTCGATCCTCAGTAACACACACAAATAAATACAATAAAGGTCTATCAACAACTAAAAAATATTGAGAGAGAGAGAGAGAGAGAGAGAGAGAGAGAGAGAGAGAGAGAGCTGCCACGGTGAGACACAGAGGAATCACCCAGCAGAGGCAGAGGACAGGACTGACCCTGGGGGCCTCCTTCCAGCCAGGCCAGCTTCAGGTCAGATGGCTCTGCTGCTTCTTTATTCAAGCAGAATAAAAATTCCTAGAAAAAGTAAGTCTCCCAACTGTCCCTCCGTCCCCCATCCTCCTGCCATCTCTCTGCCCCAGAGGCCAGGCTGTTGACTAGTCTCAGGCGTATTTAGATAGATAGACAGATAGACAGATGTGTAGAGCTGGACACGATGGCACACACCTTGTAAACCCAACTACTCAGGAGGCTGAGGCAACTTCGAGGCCAGCCTGAGCAACACAGGGAGAACCCATTTCAAAATAAAAATTTTAAAAAGGGTTGGGGAAGACCCAGAGACAAACCCACATAATTACATTTATATTAGATAAAGGCACCAAAAACATGCATTGGAGAAAAGATAGCATCTTCAATAAATGGTGCTGGGAAAACTGGAAATCCATATGCAACAAAATGAGATTAAATCCCTATCTCTCACCATGCACAAAACTCAAAGTGGATCAAGGACCTAGGAATTAAACCAGAGACTTAAAAGTAGGCCCAATCATCAACATAAGACTCATATAGCACAAAAATTACAATCAAGACTCAATAAATGGGATGAATTCAAACTAAAATGCTTTCTTCTCTGCAAAAGAAACAATCAGTGAGGTGAATAGGGAGCCTACAGAATGGGAGCAAATTTTCACCACACACACATCAGATAGAGCACTAACCTCTAGGATATATAAAGAACTCAAAAATCTTACCACCAAAAAAACAAATAACCCAATCAATGGGCCAAGGAATTGAACAGATACTTCTCAGAAGGTGATATACAATCAGTCAACAAATACATGAAAAAGTGTTCAACATCTCTAGCAATTAGAGAAATGCAAATCAAAACTACTTTAAGATTTTATCTCATTCCAGTCAGAATGGCAGCTATTAAGAACACAAACAACAATAAGTGTTGGTGAGGATGTGAGAAAAGGCACACTCACACATTGCTGGTGGGACTGCAAATTGGTGCAGCCAATATGGAAAGCAGTGTGGAGAATCCTTGGAAAACTGGGAATGGAACCATCATGTGACTCAGCTATCCCACTCCTAGGTCTATACCCAAAGGACTTAAAAACAGCATGCTACAAGGACACAGCCACATCCATGTTTATAGCAGCACAATTCACAATAGCTACACTGTGGAACCAACCTAGATGCTCTTTTGAGGTGAATGGATAAAGAAAATGTGGTAAGTATTCACAATGGAATATTACTCTGCATTAAAAGAGATTAAAATCATGGCATTTTCAAGTAAATGCATGGAGTTGAATATAATGCTGCATTAAGTAAGCCAATCCCCCCCCCCAAAAAACAGATGCTGAATGTTTACTCTGATATAAGCAGGCTGATTCATAATGGGGTTGGAATGGGGAGCATGGGTAGATTAGATGAACTCTAGATAGGGCAAAGGGGAGAGAGGGAAAAGAAGGGATTATGGGGGTGGAAAGACAGTGGAATGAGGTGGACATCAATACTCTAAGTACATGCATGAAGACACGAATGGTGTGACTCTACATTGTGTACAACCAGAAATATGAAAAATTGTGTTATATGAGTGTAATATGAATTGTAATGCATCTTGCTATCATATGTAACAAATTAGAATAAAATTTTCAAAAAGGGTTGGGGATGTATCTCCATGGTAAAGCACCCCTGGGTTCAATCCCCAGTACTGTTAAAAAAAAAAGAGAGGCATCTACATGTATATGTGTGTGTAACATGCACGCGCGTGCACACACACACACACACACACACATATGCATATACTGCATTTGTTGGGAAGCTTTTGGCTACAAGTACAAAAACAACCTACAAATGTGTGATGGACTTCTCAGCAAGAGAGGAGATAATAGATGCCTGGATTGCCTGTCCAGAAGCTGTCTAATAGGAACCTCAATTTTTTTATTTGAACTTTTGCTTTCTGATTCCCCCAAACTGATTTTTTTTTTATTTTCTAAACAACTGGTTGCTTAAGCCAAAAAAAAAAGAAAGAAAGAAAGAAAGAAAAACCACATTCAAATCACTTTGGATTTCTCTCTTTCGCTCACTTTTCACATCCGATCACTCAGCCGGCCCAGCTTTCCTGCAAATGTGGAAGTAGATCAACCCTAAAGAAACGAAGCTTACAAGCTTACGCCAGGACTTCAACTAGTGAGAGCTGCCAAAGCCCTAGCCAAGTGTCCTCAGGGTCATAGGCTCCCCCAGCCCCCCATAGAGGTAAGGTCCTGCAGCTGCAAGCAGACCACTGTCCCCGACTGCCCCGCACTCCCAGGACAGGTGTCAGGTGGCACTGGGGGGCCATGGGCAGTGTCACCTAAGGGGAAGCTGAAGTGGGGAATCCATCTCATTCAGTTCCGTGGGAGGGGATCATGTCTCTCACTATCTCTTCGGTATTGTTCATTGTCCTGGTGTAGAGGTGACTTGCAGAACACTCCTGCTGCACATGGTGCTCACTCACCCAGTGTCAGGATTCACAAGTCTCACTGCTACGATGGCCAGAGCAAAGGAAGGACAGAATCTGGTTCTCTGGATTTACATGCCCCTGAGTGCATCCATGGGGACTCCTTGACAGCCCAAGTACTTATGTGGAAATTATGCACATATAGGTCACGTGTGGCTCTGTGCCTGCTGCCCAGAGCATCCCAACAGCACTCACAGACCCCAAAAGTGTTCGGGAAGGAGATGTACAGCTGGGCGTGCCTCTGAGGAGGGGGACATCAGTCCCCGAGAGGGACCAACTTATTTTTCCTACATATTTTTATTGTCCTTGAATTTTGTTTATCTTGGGCCAGTTTTCACCATTTCAAAACTAGGTAATAAAACTTCAAAAGACAGTGGAACGATTGGGTTTTACATTTCTTTTAAGTGTGTGAAAGAAATCCATTCAATCTGGCAAGACTGGCTCTTGCTGAAATAGCCTCAGAAACCTGGGAAAGTAAGAAGGCAGTGTCCTTGGCAGGTTCACTCACCAAGGGGTGGAGACAATGACGTGGCACTTGCATCTCAGAATCAAGGGACATTCAGAATTCTTTCTGCCTGCTCCTTACCCCCCATCCCATAGACTCCCCCAGCCCAGCCTGACATTTCAAAGGATTTCCAGGACGGGACCTGGCGCCACTGCACCTCCCCAAGGGTCTGAATGCCTACTTTCAATGCGACAGGCGGGACTCCTCTTCAAAGGCTGTAGAGAAAATGTGACCAGCAGCTAAGGGACCTCAAAGACAGTGTTGTCAGTTGTTTTACAAGTCAGGAGGCACAGGTCCTGGGAGGAGGAAGGGCTTTGTCAAGGTCACACAGAGTTCATTGGTGGCAGGATAGGAGTCACCAAGCCTTTTCCTGCTCAAAGGGCCTCCCTGGTCCTCAGAATGGGGGCACCAGGTGATCCCCTAAGAAAAAGGACCTAGACACCCATGGAGTCAGCCCACCCAAGTTCAAGTTCTCAGTCATCCATCTCCTAGTTTGGTGGCTTTGGGCAAATTGCATCATGACAAAAGAAAAACAAGATTCATGTCAGGACTGTTTCCTTGTCAGGAGCCTGTTTCCTTGTCTACAAAATAAAGATCTCGTAGGGCTGGCCTAAGGGTTGTCATGAGGATTGGTATCACAAGTCCATAATCTTTGGGCAGAAGTCATTGTTTCCAAATTTAGACATGTTTAGATTTCAGGGGGGGGGTGAGGTTTATGAGCCACGTATCCTACCATGTTCCATCACCATTTCTGTGACTCATGATTATTCAAACTAGGGCTCCACGAGAGTCCAAGTAGCCTCAGAGCAGCCCGGGATTTGTCCTAGAATGAGTCGTAGCATCAGACTTGGTGGAAGCTGTTGGTTTTCATAGTCTTTTTTGGGCTTCAGAATTGAGGGATTGTAATAAAAAATGACAGCCGATCTTCACTGTGCAGTTCCCTGGAGCTGGGCACCTCGTGGGTGAACTTGCTGAATCCACAGAACAAACCCACGTAGTGGATCCTAGTGCAGCCCCCGCGAGGCAGGAGAACCCGCGAGCAGGGCCAAGGGATGCACCTGGGCAGCATGGGGTTAAGTGAGATCATGATGTGAACTGCCGGTGACAGCACCCAGCCCATGAGGACAGCGCCACAAACCCTGGCTGTCATTCCCCTCGTTCAGCATCCTTTTATGTTAAAAACATTAGAAAAACTAAGGATAACAGGAACTTACCTTGACATTGTAAAAGCTATCTATGCTAAGCCTCAGGCTAGCATTATTCTGAATGGAGAAAAGTTGAAGGCATTCCCTCTAAAATCTGGAACAAGACAGGGATGCCTTCTATGGCCACTTCTATTTAATTTAGTCCTTGAAATATTAGCCAGAGCAATTAGACAGACAAAAGAAATTAAAGGCATAAAAATAGGAAAAGAAGAACTTAAATTATCACTATTTGTGGGCGACATGATTCTATACCTAGAAGACCCAAAAGGGTCTACAAAGAAACTACTAGAACTAATAAATGAATTAAGCAAAGTGGCAGGATATAAAATCAACATGCATAAATCAAAGGCATTTCTGTATATCAGCGACAAAAGTTCTGAAATGGAAATGAGGAAAAACACTCCATTCACAATATCCTCAAAAAAATAAAATACTTGGGAATCAACCTAACAAAAGAGGTGAAAGATTTATACAATGAAAACTACAGAACCCTAAAGAGAGAAGTAGAAGAAGATCTTAGAAGATGGAAAAATATACCCTGTACATGGACAGAACTAACATCATCAAAATGGCGATATTACCAAAAGTTCTCTATAGGTTTAATGCAATGCCAATCAAAATCCCAATGGCATTTCTTGTAGAAATAGATAAAGCAATCATGAAATTCATATGGAAAAATAAAAGACCCAGAATAGCAAAAGCAATTCTAAGCAGGAAGTGTGAATCATGCGGTATAGTGATACCAGATTTCAAACTATATTACAGAGCAACAGTGACAAAAACAGCATGGTACTGGTACCAAAACAGGCGGGTGGACCAATGGTATAGAATAGAGGACACAGAGACTAATCCACAAAGTTACAACTATCTTATATTTGATAAAGGGGCTAAAAGCATGCAATGGAGGAAAGATAGCATCTTCAACAAATGGTGTTGGGAAAACTGGAAATCCATATGCAACAAAATGAAACTGAATCCCTTTCTCTTGACATGCACAAAAGTTAACTCAAAATGGATCAAGGAGCTTGATATCAAATCAGAGACTCTGATCTGATAGAAGAAAAAGTTGGCTCCGATCTACATATTGTGGGGTCGGGCTCCAAATTCCTTAATAGGACACCCATAGCACAAGATTTAATAACAAGAATCAACAAATGGGACTTACTTAAACTAAAAAGTTTTTTTCTCAGCAAGAGAAACAATAAGAGAGGTAAATAGGGAGCCTACATCCTGGGAACAAATTTTTACTTCTCACACTTCAGATAGAGCTCTAATATCCAGAGTATACAAAGAACTCAAAAAATTAGACAATAAGATAACAAATAACCCAATCAACAAATGGGCCAAGGACCTGAACAGACACTTCTCAGAGGAGGATATACAATCAATAAACAAGTACATGAAAAAATGCTCACCATCTCTAGCAGTCAGAGAAATGCAAATCAAAACCACCCTAAGACACCATCTCACTCCAGTAAGATTGGCAGCCACTATGAAGTCAAACAATAACAAGTGCTGGCGAGGATGTGGAGAAAAGGGTACACTTGTACATTGCTGGTGGGACTGCAAATTGGTGCGGCCAATTTGGAAAGCAGTATGGAGATTCCTGGGAAAGCTGGAAATGGAACCACCATTTGACCCTGCTATTGCCCTTCTTGGACTATTCCCTGCAGACCTTAAAAGAGCACGCTACAGGGATACTGCTACATCGATGTTCATAGCAGCAGCACAATTCACAATAACTAGACTGTGGAACCAACCCAGATGCCCTTCAATAGATGAATGGATAAAAAAAATGTGGCATTTATACACCATGGAATATTACGCAGCACTAAAAAATGACAAAATCATGGAATTTGCAGGGAAATTGATGGCACTAGAACAGATTATGCTTAGTGAAGCTAGCCAATCCCTAAAAAACAAATACCAAATATCTTCTTCGATATAATGAGAGCAACTATGAACAGAGCAGGGAGGAAGAGCAGGAAGAAAAGATTAACATTAAACAGAGACATGAGATGGGAGGGAAAGGGAGAGAAAAGGGAAATTGCATGGAAATGAAAGGAGACCCTCATTGCTATACAAAATTACATATAAGAGGTTGTGAGGGGAATGGGAAAATAAACAAGGAGAGAAATGAATTACAGTAGATGGGGTAAAGAGAGAAGATGGGAGGGGAGGGGAGGGGGGATAGTAGGGGGTAGGAAAGGTAGCAGAATACAACAATTACTAATATGGCATTATGTAAAATTGTGGATGTGTAAATGACGTGATTCTGCAATCTGCATTTGGGGTAAAATTGGGAGTTCATAACCCACTTCAATCTAATGTATGAAATATGATATGTCAAGAGCTTTGTAATGTTGTGAACAACCAATAAAAAAAACAGAAAAAAAAACTCTTCTGTGTTTCACATTCAATTGTTTTATTTCATTCATTGATTCATATAATAAATATCGTTTGAGCAAAACCTCATATTTGGACATGACCAGAGAAAGCTGGACTTTAGAGAGGAGGGCTGCAAGAAAGTCATGAGATCCAGGAAGAGCAGCAGTGAACACTCACATGGTGTGTTTGAGTAGGCTGGGGCGGGGGGAATCTCTTGGCTTAAGTATTAAAACTAACATTAATTGTTTTTCAGATGTGGGAAGGGAAGCCACACCACAGAGGCTTGTGTCATGCAATAGTAAGTAAGTCTTGGGCTCTAAATTCTAAGTACTTTGGCTTTAACAGGCCATGCTAAAACAGGATTCTATAAAACTGCACTTTTCATCCTGATTTTAGCTTGAGAGCCCATGGTCACAGGTCCTCTGCACTTCCACAAGTGACACCCTAACTATTTCACTAAGGTTCAGATCTGTGGGTCCCTGCTGTTACAAGATTTTCCCCTTCAGAATTATAGGGAGGTTCAGAAACTTGGTCCATGCACTGGGACAAAGAAAGTGTCTTGGGCATCTGGGGAAAGTTGCCCTTTGCCGACCTCATGGAAGCATTTTGCATTGTTGCTGAATGTGTGTCCTCCTTCTGGACACCAGGCTGGAGGAGGTAGGGAGGAAAAGGGTATGGGTTCCCTGCCAGTAGCGCTTTGGCTCTTCTGTCTGGGAGAACATTCTCCCTAGACACTATTGCCCAAATCTTACTGGACAGAGTAAGCCAATGACCCTCACTTGTTACAGAGGGGCTGGCCTTACCATTCTGCCTCTAATCCAGGGAGGCAAGGAACAGGCAGGAGTAAGTGGCTTTGGAAAGCCCCATCCTTTTTTTGCTGCAGCAGCTTGCCATTAGGGTTTGGGAAGGCACCATATGAGGCCAATCTATCTATCCCAGAGGTAGACAAATTGAGAATGAGGATCTCAGAAAACAAAAAATTCAACTTAAAATAATGCATTATATTTTGAACACTGAATGCTTGACAGTACATTTCATATCTCATCTCCTGGTACTTGCAAATGCTAGTCAACACTCAGAGGGAAAATTCATGTTTCTCATGTCAAATATCCTTGCAGCTCACATCTCCTCCTGTTGTGAACAGTTAAACTGATCCCTATGAGGACAGTCTGCTCACACTATAATCTTCTGTGACACTAAACCTTAATCTGTCTTAAAATTTTCTATTGTTTTTCACTAAAATATTCTCCTGGAACTTTTAAAGTGCACATTCATTTCCATGGATGAGGATAAATTGCATGATCAGAGGTCCTCCAGCCAATGCTGACGTGCCTGCCCAGCCCAAGTCCAAGGTAATCACTCAGATTACTTGTTGCCATCTATCTAGCTAATTCAATGTCACTATTCTTCCTCTGGTCTAAGAGAATTTACCCTTTCCTAAAATGAGCTTTATCTCATATTAAGATATGAGGGGGGATAGCCCATGTGGGGGAAGTTGGCATCACTGAGGCCCACCCTTCTGCTGCCAGGCTTCCAATAAAGGGGCCATCAAAGCCTTGCATTAGAAGAGAAAGCCCACTTTTAAAAAGTGGCTGCAACCTGCTACTTAATAAATGAAAATCATGATGATTTGACTTTGCAAATGGTGGCCTTCTCTAAATACCCTGTTCTGCCTTCAAGTTTATCCTCCAACCCCACCACTGACCTATTCTTGGCCTAAATCTTACTTGCCATCCAAATGACAGTTTTGTTGTCACATCCTTCTGCAGGCCTTCTCTGTCCCTGTGGCTGGAACCCCCACTCATCCGGAGCATCCTGTAGAGTAGATACAGCTGTACCTCTTTCAAGTACAAATGGAATGTAAGCAGCCTGTGACCAGAGGTCTCTGTAGCCAAGTGCAGAAAAGCAGAAGGGAGAAGGGAAAATCAGTTTTAACAATACATCTTGTCTGACCAAACAGCGTTGGCCCTCCATACTTGTGGTTTCTGCAACTAAGTTAGGATTAAAAAATATTCAGGGAAAAAATGGCATATTTATTGAACATGTGCAGATTTTTTTCTTATTATTATTCCCTAATCAATGCAATATAATATGTAAATATATAACAACATAATATTAATTTATAATGGGTATTATAAATCTAAAGGAAATTTAAAACATACAGGAGGATATGCATAGTTTATGTCCAAATGCTTTTATATAAAAGATAGAAGCATTCCCAGATTTTTAGTTTGGGATGAGTCCTGGAGCCAATCTCCTTCAGATACAGAGGGATGACTATATTCAAAGTAATGTGATTGGATACAATCAGCATGAAAAAATAGCACTGGGAATTTTACATCCTTTGTGTAATTCCAGTGAGTGTTTTATACTCATAGCATATCTCAGTTAACACTATTTAACACTACTCAGTTAACACTACTTCAGGTGCTGGGCAGCTACATATGGTCCATGGCACCTGTACCACATGGCCTACTTGGAGTACATTTGTGCTTCTAACCCACTACCCTCAAGAGTGGGGTTAGACTTATCCTTCACTACTGTACCTCTAACAGCTTCCTAAAGCCGCTGCTCGGCCTCGGGGGCGACGGGGTCGGGTGGCGAGCGAGCGCGCGGGTCTTTTGCGCTGGTGCCGGGCGGCGCTGGCCCCGCCCCTCCGCCCCTGTGCGACCGCCCGCCCCGCCCCCGTCGCTGCGCTGGTTCCGGGCCGCGCGGCCCCGCTCGCTTCATGTGGCCCGGCCCCGCGGCGGCCGTCGGCTGGGATCCGCGAGGAGGCGGTGGCGGCCCGCGAGGCTCGGGAGGCGGCGGCAGAGGCCCAGGCGGCGGCGCAGGGGAGCGGCAGGAGCAGGCCCGGCCCTCGAGCGGCCGCCTGGCTGCAGCATGTGCGCCCGCCGGGGGCTGCTGTGGCTGCCGCGCCGCTCGCCGCTCGCCGCACTCTTCTTCTTCTCGCTCTCGTCCTCGCTGATGTACTCCGTCTACGTGGCGCCCGGCAAAGGTAGGAGGGGGCCTCCCGGGACCCGACCCCGACCCGGGCCCGGCGCGCCTGAGGCCGCCGCACCTTCCCGCCCGTTGCGCCCGGCCCCGGGGTCCCGCCCCCCGCGCCGCGGACCCCTTCCCCCCCCCCCCCCCCCCCGCCCCGGCGCGGCTCCCGGCATTCCGCGCACCGACCTGGCGCCGGCGGCAGAGCCCCGCCGCCTGCGCATCCTCCCCCGGCGCCGGAGCCCCCTGCCCGCCCGAGCCGCGCTCCCGCGCCGGGTCTCCAGTCCCCCGGTCCCCGGGTCCCGCCGACCCCTGGCCCGCCCGCGCTGCCCACTCCCCCGCAGCGTCGTGCCGCCTCTGGCCCCCGAGTCCGAGCCCGGGGAAGCGGGGTATCCGCGCCCTCCTTTCTTCCACTCGCCGGCTCCCACCCTTGCGGGCGGGGAGGAGGCGGCTCCTCGTGTCAGCCAGCCGGTGCCTGCTTTGGGGACCGAGGGGAAGTTTGAATTGGCCCCAGAGGAGGGACTGTGAGTAGGGTCTCCGGGAACCGCTGCCAGGTGGAAGTGGCGGGAGCGTGGTGAAGACAGGGAAGGGGACTGGTTCTTCTCAGAGGCTCGTCCTCCAAGGAAGACAGCCCTGAGGAGCGCACCTCGCCCGCACGCACTGTGAGAACCCAGCAAGCGGAGGACAGAGGACATCCAGGTCAAACCTGGATCCCAGCCCCTGCCCGGGATGATCTTGGGCAGGTGACCGAGCCTCAGCTTTTCTTCTCTGTAAAATGGGGGTACAAACCCCAACCCATAAAGATTTAAGGGTCGAAGTAGGTAAATGCTTTTTAAAGCTATTATCACTATACCTGGTGCATAAGAGTTTTCAAAATAAGTAAAAACATTGATTATGTGTAAGTTTCAGAAAAGAAGGGAGTAGGTGGAAGATTTAAAGAATATCTTTACCTGTCTTGGCATCACCATGGAACTCAGATAAAACCTCAGTATTGGGCGAAAAATGAGCAGAAGATGCTGTTGGGAGGTGAGGCAAGGACACTAAATTCTGCTAAAAAATTCTGATTATTTGGGTGTCAGAGATGATGGTTTAGCTATAGGGAAAATGCCTTTTAGTATTGTAGTAGTAATGAGTGCCATTGTCTGTTGACTGCCAATACTGAACTAGCAGAACAGAGAAATTTCCAGATAGAGTAGGAGATTCTCTCCTGATTATTTAAAGAAGCATATTTTCCCTTGATGGTTAATATTGATGTTTGGTACTGTGAACTGGATCTGGGAAGCTGGAACAGGCAGCATGAGATTACCCTAACCATTTATTTACCCAGTGTAAATGCATCCCTCTAGGGAGGTAGAATATGTGGCTTGTTGGCAATGAATGATTAGATGGTAAAAAGATAGGGATTCTGGCAGAGCAAGAATAGATGACTAATTAGTGGAATTAATTGAGAAAATAATTCATTAGCATACTGGATATTAGATTTCTTAAAAGTGGATCCAAAGTGATGGGTTTGGACCCAGAGGCAGTGGTAGAGCCATTCTCCCCCTCCATTTGTGAAAGTGACAGGTATTTCTGGTCTGGTTCCATAAGTCAGCTGTATCTAAAGGGGAGACTGTGTCCCATGGAGGAGATAATCACCCTTTTGATTGGAAAGGTTTGGAGCCAAATTCTTCTACAGAGTTGAAAATTAGGATTAAAAATCCAAGGTCAAATATTTTCTCTGATCTGTAGAAGCTAAGCCACAATGGGAGAGGGGGGTGAGGGGGAAACTAGAAGTTCTGTAGATCAGACAGAACCCACGGATGAGCTGCCAATTAGCAGTGCATCCAGTCCCTGCAGGATAGCAAGTCCTGTCAAGGAAACTGGACACGGTAGGCCTGTCCCTTCCTATCCTGTAGGCCCAGGGCTCCCCTCTCCCACCCAGGTTCTGGAGGGGCCCAAGGGACAGAATCTTTATGTCCAGGTGGAGGACCCCGTGGCTGTGCAGATAGTGCAGTCCTTCCACCAGCTGCTGGAGGTAGACCTTGACCTGTGGCAAATGCTGTGCTCAGGGAGGGGCCGTGGCCCTCCACCTTGACTCATCCTGCTTGAGTGCCCCAGTCTAGCATCTGGGACAAGCCCAAAGGGGTTGAAGAGAGGTAGCACCCAGAGCCCTAAGTGCCAAAGGGTAGGTGGCACCCTGAGCCCTAAGTGCCAAAGCCAGAGAAATCCCCAGGAACAAGCAAGGTTGCAGGAAGCCAGGCAGTGCAGCTGGGCACAGAGCCTGGGTAGCCACGGGGCCTGGGATCCAGAGAGGCGGGGCCTGGGCCACATTTGGGGCAGCTGTGTCTGGGTGGGGCTGGGACCCGCATGCAGCTCAGGCCAGTGGCAGGCAGGTGCAGGGTCACCTCGGCTTCTGTCACCACTCTCTTCTTGAAGAGGCGATCCAGCAGCTCCTCTGATGAGCACCTGGGGCCTGGTCAAGGAAAGCAGCTGAGGCTGGAACCCACCAGGAGGTGGCCAGGACAGGGTTCCTGCGGTCTCAAGGGTGGGGTACTGGTGCTCAGGTTGAGGGGAGGTGCCATGGGCCCCTGGAACCCCAGACAGCATCCAGCCCAGATGAGGGGGGCTGCCTAGGGACTGAGGCCACAGGGCAGTGGTAGGGTGGGGGCACCTGGCCTGTCTGCACAAATCCCTCCTCAGGGGAGAGACAAGAACACAGGAGCAGATCCAGCCACAAGGCCCTCCACACTGAGACCCCAGTCAGGGACCTATGGGCAGTGGGCAAAGACCTGGAGTAACCTGTGTAGGATACACCTCGCCTGACATCTGAGAGGTCACCCATGGGAGGAGACCCCTGGCCATCTCCACCGAGGACATCTGGACCCTCAGGAGCAGCTCAACCACTGACCCTGCCTGGTGACCCCCATGGACAACCCTCAGAGAGAAAGAACCCCCTGCCCAATACCATCAGGAGTGTCAGGAACAGGGCTGCTTGTCACACAGCATTGGCCACAGGAAGGTGGGCTGAGGCCGTCACAACCTGCCAGGCCCAGGGAGCATATGCTCCTCCAATCCCCAGCCTGGTGGCCACTGTACCCCTCCTCAAACCCCAAGGGGCCAGGAGAAGAAAGGATACAGTTCCAAAATGAGGATGAGGGTCTTCCGGTTCTCAAACTGGTCCAGCAGCCCAGTGACCAGCGGGTGGCTGACCGTGGCCAGGATATCTCGCTCCTGGTACACCTGGGCCCGAGTTCTGCTCCGCAGGGGGATGAACTTGGCAGCACAGAATACCTTATTTCCTTTGTGCTGTACCCTTTTTACAAAGCCAAACACGCCTCTGGGGAGGAGGGAGGGGGATCAGGATGGTGACGCTGTGCCACAGGTCCTGGGCATCCCCGGGGCCAGAAGGGCTGGAGTGTATCTGCCAATCTCCTCCTTGACCTCGTAGAAGGAGTGCAGCTTCCTTCAATGGCTCTGCTCTTCTGAATCTGGCTCACTGTCTCCTGTGGTCAGCACAGAAGGTAGTTAGGACGGCAAAGGCACTGCCCTGGCCCTCGTCCCCAGTACTGTGGAGCTGGCAAGCTGTTCCCTGGGCCTGGGTCTGTGGCCCATGGGAACCTTGAGCTGGGGTCCCTGTGGGGACTGGGGATGCAATGTGGAGACCAAGCGGCCCTGGGCCTGGGAGGCTCTGCGGCTTACCCCCATGGACCAGCAGTTCCGCCTTGCAGAGCACCTGGCCAGCAGCATTGTGTGCGAGACAGGTGTAGACGCCTGCATCTTGCTGGGCCACATCCTTCAGTAGCAGGCAGTGAGTGGTGCCATCCTTCTGCTGGCTCAGCCGGGCACTGTCCTCCATTTGGACACCATCCTGAAACACCAGCAGGCCAGGACGCCATCAGCCCATCCCAGCATCAGGCCCACCTGCCCTTCCCTGGTACCTGCTGTGTGTCGGCCCCAGGTCCAGCCCCATGCCCAGCCATGATGGGCTTGGGATTGCAGGAGGGGCCACACAGCTAGGATTGTGTGGTGCGGTTTTCGTACACACATGCACACACAGGTGCCTCCGGCCTCTGAGGGTCCCACCCTGCCTCCTTGGGCCAGCTCTTACCTTGTACCATGTCACAGTGGGCTGTGGGTGCCCCTCAATGACAGCCTCAAACTGTGCCGTACCACTCGCCTGGACCTGCACATCCTCAATGGTCACCTGCATGGTTGGGGGCCCTGGGAAGAGGTGGAAAGGGGGATATGAGGAGGGATTCCCAGGCTGCACAGCCCATACATGTGGTCAGTGAGGCTCTGAGTACACTCCAGGGCAACAGGCAACAGGGCCCCCTGGTAACTGGGAAGTTCTTCCTTCCATCCAACCACTGTCTCCCTGCTTTGCCCTCAGCTGGCCCAGCAGTCACGAGAACAGTCAAGCCAAGGCAGGCAAAACATGCTAGGGGGTGATGGCTCTCTCCAGGACTGGGTCCAGCAGACACCGGATCTGTAGTGCCTGCCTCTCCTGGAGGAGAGCTCCAGCCCCCACCCCATTGTGGCACAAGAGAAGGGGTGGGGAACCTGGGCTGAAGCAGGCAGGGATCTAGTGGGCCCCTCTACCCTCCAAGCAACTGCCCCCAGCCCAGGCACTGCAGAGCCACCCTCACAGCACGCCCTGACCCCTGACCCCCATACTTGAACTTGTAGCACTGGTATCTAATTAATTAGCAAATAGACACCAATTAATTACAGGGTCCCTGTAGCCTTGGTGGGCAGGCTGGCCAGGAAGACCAAGCTTTGACAGGAAGCCTGGAAAGGGCCCCACCCCATCCACTGGGGATGGCGTGTGACACAGCTGGAGTAGGGTGCCCAGGCTGTGGGCCTCAGGGAACTTCGGCCTGATGGAAACAGAGGTGCTGGCAGGGGCTGTGCCCACCAAAGCTTGCCCGACATGATCTCACATCTGGCTGCTCCTGAGGTGTCCTTAAAACACCTTCAGCCTAGGCAACAGGACCCTTGGTTGGCTTCTGTGAGCTGCCCTGGCAGGTTAATCCTGCCCCAGGGAGACCATGGGTCCTGATTTATATCCACTGGGTCCACCCCAGCGAGGAGCCTGGGCTTCTGACTAGCCTCTGAAGCAGGTTGTCTTGCCTGTCCCCAGGCAAACAGGGTCAGAGCTGAGCTGGGCTAGAGGACATGCAGCTGGCAGGTGCCCTGGCCACAGAACTGCTGCTGGTGTGTGTGGGGTCGTGGTGGAGGCTCCCCTGCATACAGGCATGCTTGGAGCTGTGGCATGGTGGGCACTGATGGCTGGTCTCCTTCCAGAGCTGAAAGAGCTCTTCACGTGTTTCTGATTCCGGGCTGCATCAGAGGCATGACCTCGGTCTTTCCCTTTCTTGGCCATGTTTTGGGGGCACTGTGTCTGGCCTGATGAAGGCTAGGGTCTCTGCTCTTTCTTGCCTGCTTGGGCTTTGCCACACGTATGCAAGTGCTGCCTGATGTGAGTCATAAAGACCCACATGTGTGTTTTCTTCTGGAAACTTGGTGGTAGCTCTGAAGTTGAGGTCTTTGGTTCCCTTGGAGGGAATTTGTGAGTTTGAGGTAAGGCTCCAAGTTCACTCTTTCTTAACACCATTTGTAAAAGACTATTTTCTTCCATTTTATTGTCTAAGAAATCTTGTAAAGTCCCCCAATTTTACCTGAATGTCACTGAGAACATGGCAAGAAGGGCCAGGGGTCTCGGGTCCTTGGCTAAGGTGCAGCTGCCATTCAGCTCCCACTGGCCCCAGGCCCAGAGCCCCACCTCCCAACCATCCTGCTGGGGTAGCGTCTCAGCATGGGCACTATGGGGACTCTCGCTTGGCCCACAGTGGTGGAAGTCCAGCTTGTTGCCCCTTCTTGGCCAGAAATTCAAGTCTCTTTCTCTTGGTTTTGAGGCTTGTGTCTCCAACCTCTCATGCCCTGGTGGGATGGAACCATAAGGTTCTGCCACTGTCCCTGTCTGCTGTTTCTGGAGACTCAGGTCATATGACATTTTGTGCTGGGCCTAAGAGGCTTGCAGTTAGTTATTGGTGTGGAAGAACGAGGCTGGGAACAGCAGGGGTGGGCAGGCCCAGGAGGGCGCGTCCCCCTGAAATCCCAAAGTCCTGAGCCTCCTCCACTCACTTTTCCTCCCCAGTGACCAGCACAGACTACGACACTGCCGCAGACGCCATGGAGACCTCATCCTACTTCAGTGCCCAGGGATACCTGTCTAGGTGGGGCCACACAGACAGCGGCCCAGGGCCTCCCGGGAAGTGGTGATCTGGGCTGGGTGGCTTAGATCGACTTTCCCAAGCCTGCAGCTTTCAGTCAGACCCTGGCCGTTTCTGTCCCTCTGCTCCTCCACTCAGCATACAGGGAACCTCAAACCTATCCGCCTCTGACCTTCACCCCGTGGGCCCTCCTGCCTGGACCCTCAGCCTGCTCCACTTTATGGCTACTCCCTTATTTGTCTTTTTTGCCAGCCGGGAGCAAGAGGGAACCGAATCAGATGAGAGGCAGCTGCCCCAGGTGGTGGAGGAGCTGAGGGACCTCCAGGTGGCCCCTGGTACACGCCTGGCCAAATTTCAGCTCAAAGTGAAAGGTGAGGTGCTGGGGAGTGGGCACCATAGCTGGAGGGAGGCCAGGAGCTGTCTCCCATTGGTTACACATGGGAAGGGCCTGACCAGTGGAGGTCAGGAGGTCATGTGTGCCTGCTGCTGGGCAACAAGAGGCTGCCACCCCACCCCCACACCAGAGGGTCGCTGGCCTCTGAGCAACCTCTTTTCTGGGCCTTTGTCTGTCTCCCATCGAAAGAGTATAGTGCCCATTGAGAATGGTCATGTGCTGACCACTCTCCTCCATGGGGTAGGCTACCCAGTCCCCAGATTGTACTGGTTCAAAGATGGCCAGCCCCTGTCTACATCTGCCCACATTCGCATGGCTGACAAGAAGACACTGCACACCCTGGAGATCGTCTCTGTCACCCAGGAGGACGTGGGCCAGTATGCAGCCTATATCAGCAATGCTGTTGGTGCTGCCTACTCATCTGCCCATCTGCTGGTCCGAGGTGTGTGCCCTGAAGGAGTGAGCAGTGCCACATGTACTGCATGCCAGGCCCCATCAGGCCGGGGCCCAGCCCATTGCCCTATGCACAGTGGCACAGATGGCAGAATTGCCCCACAGGAGCGGGTGCCCAGTGGGGCTTGGACACCCTGAGTGATGAGCAGGCTCTTGGGGGAAGCGGACGAACACTGGGCCCAGCAGACCTGCACAAAGCCCCAGTGGCAGCTCTGACAAGAAAACTCCTGTGTCTTTATTTTCCCAAACGTTCTGAGCACTGAGAGCTGACTCCTAGTTTGACCCATACTGGTCCTGCGGAGAGACTGTTGCTGGGTCCTCCTCCTGCCTCTCAGGGTGCAGCCCCAGCTGCCATCTCCCAGTGCCCATGTGGTTCTAGGCAGGGCCCCAGATTCCCAGTGGGCACAGGGAGGGTGGGGATGTCACACGGATGTACACTGGAGTGTGAGTTCTTTGGCCTCCCGGCCAAAGTTTCAGGCAGGGTAATGGACCTTTGACCATGGGTGGGGCCATGCCCAGGTCCCCCCACTGGGCAGTAGGACAGGACCTTCCCACATGTAGGGAAGCAAGGGAATCTGTGCATGCTGCACATCTGACTCCCTCTGCACTTTTCAGGTCCTGATGAACCAGAAGAGAAGTCAGCATCAGGTGAGATGGCCCTGTGGGCAGACAGAGGCTGGGTGGATTGTGGGCGTGAGGCCAGAGTGGACCAGCCCTGGGCCTGGTAGCGGTGGAGGTGCAGGAAGAGGGCTCTCTGGGGCCACAGGCACAGGTCGCAGAGAACTACCTGGGGTTCCCAGAACAAGGACATCAGGACGTGGGAGCTGAAGGAGGGGTGCCGGGTGTCTCCATGGCTGTCCTTGCTCTCCCAGATGTGTGTGAGCAATTGGTGCCACCCCGCATCCTGGAGAGGTTCACCCCCAAGAAAGTGAAGAGGGGCTCCAGCATCACATTCTCGGTGAAGGTGGAAGGTGGGCATCCTCACTCCCCGGAGAAAGATCACCCCCCCAGAGTCCCCATGCCACCCTCCCACAGTCCACCCATGCCACCCTGCATGGCCTCCTGCTCCACCCCTCATATCATTCTTGCCAAGCACCCTCTTCTGGAGGCCCATAGCCAGTGGGGCTGTGTACCCACTGAGCCCTCTCCTGCCCACAGGATGCCAGGCCCCCACCATACACTGGCTCAAGGAGGAGGCCGAGAGAGGCGTGCTGTGGATTGGCCCAAACACCCCAGGCTACACTATGGCCAGCTCTGCTCAGCAGCACAGCCTGGTCCTGCTAGATGTGGGCCGGCAACACCAGGGCACCTACACGTGCATTGCCACCAAGGCCGCTGGCCAGGCCCTCTGCTCTGCCAGCCTGCATGTCTCAGGCAGTGAGTAGGGAGCCTGGGTGTGGTGAGGGACCAGCTTGGGATGTATGGCCTTCACCCACCTCTGATCCTTCGCCTGCAGAGCCCAAGAGCAGTCTGGGCCCAGTGGTGCAGGCCAGTTTGGCCTGGAACCTCAGCCCTGCCTGCATGGTGCACAGATGGCCTGCAGGCCCTGCCCAGAGCCCTCTGTTCAGCCCCTCTGAGCGATGGTGCTTGGAGGGCAGGCCTGTCCCCCAACCCCATGGGTGACCAAGTGCTGAGAGTGGACAGGGAGGTGGGCGCTTAGGCACAGACCCTTGCCAGGGCTTCTTAGGGACAGTGCAGGCAGGGCCCCCAGGGTGGTCTAGATGTCCTGGGTAGGGGTCCCAGCCCAGGACTCAAGGTATCGGAGTACAGGACTGGTCCTGACAGCTCCCCTGGATCTCTGGACAGTGCCCAAGGAGGAGGAGCAGGAGAAGATGAAGGAGGCTCTCATTTCTACCTTCCTACAGGGGTGAGTGGGTGCCCTGACTGACTTACCCAGTGGGCTAGGGTGGTGTAGCCCTGTGGGTGGCCACCCCCTTCCCTGTGCAGCTTCTCCACACTATCAAATGAAGTTTTTATGGGCCCCTTCTGGTGTGGAGCCACTGATTGTGGTGTCCTGGCCCCTAGGCCCCCCTCTATGGGGAGCAGAGTGGTGGGGTCCAAGCTGGGCTGGCAGGACACCCCTCCTCCCCTCAGGACCACCCAAGCCATCTCAGCACAGATGTCAGAGTCTGCTGGTCTCACCGGCCTTGCTGGGCAGAGGAAAGGTATGCCCGGGTTGGGTGCAGGGGAGGCCGCCCTTTGGACCTGAGCAGCCTGGGCTCTAGGTTCCTGTCCTCTCATGGCCAGCTCCCAGCTCTGGTTGGAGTCAGAGCTATTTCTGACCTCTGTGGTCAGGGGGCCCATGCCCAGTGGGCTATGTTAAGAAGAGCCACAAAGTCACCTCGGCCCCCACAGCCCCAACCCTGCCTCAAGCCTGATGCCAGGCTGGACCCTGCCCAGCCCTGTCCTCAGCTCCCTCACCATCTGCCTGCAGCCCTGCCTGCCACCTGCTGCCCCTTAGCTGTGCTTGCCATTCTCTGGCCACTTGCTGCCTCTTCTGTCCAGACCCGCTCCCTTCATTCTCATCCCTGGTCACAGGCTCTGCATCCTGCTGACCTCACTGGTCTCTTCCTGCTGGCACCACCTCATGGTCTCCCTGCCAGGGCCTGGTCTCCTGCTCACCATCAGCCCCTAGGAGAATTGCAGTGAACTTTTGGGGGAAGCATGACCCCACAGTGTTGTGTTTGTTCTCCCAGGGGAGGCCCTGGTGGCTGAGGAGGCCCATAGCCACCTGTCCCTCACTGAGGTGGCTACAGAGGAATTCCTACAGAAACTCACCTCCCAGATCACTGAGATGGTGTCGGCCAAGATCACACAGGGTGAGGGGGCCAGGATGGGACCTCCCCAACCACAGGGGAGGCTGGGACCCTGTGTCCTCGCATGGGGCCTAGCTAGGACTCTGTGCCTGGGAGCCCTGGAGACTGGCTGGGTGGTAGGCAGTAGGGGGACAGCCTTCCAGGGACATCACAACTCTTGTGTTCGCCCAGCCAAGCTGCAGGTGCCTGGAGGTGACAGTGATGAGGAGTCCAAGACTCTGTCCACCTCCCCCCGGCATGGCCGGTCGCGGCCCTCCTCCAGCGTCCAGGAGTCATCCTCAGAGTCAGAGGATGGGGACTCCCAAGGAGAAGTGGGTGGGCTAGGACCCTTAGGAACAGGGCTTGGGGCCTGACTTGCTGAAGAGACAATGGGGGGCTGCAAGGGCCTGGTGCTACCAAGGAAGGGACATCACCCCCAGAGACACCAAGGGACACCAGAGGTTAGAGCAGAGGGCAGGGTCTCTGCACGTGGGTTCCTGCAGAGCACTACCTCTGATGTCACTCTCACTGCCATCTGTGAAGAGCGCACCTTTGCCTCCAGAGCCCACCACCTCTTGGGTTGCAGGGGGCAGTGGGCAGCAAGGCGCTGTGAGCAACCACAGTCTAGGTGCCCATCCACGTTGGCAGGAGCCAGCCCTCTCACTGCCATCTGTGCAGAGTGACCCTGGGGGCTCCTGCCCTGTGGCCCTGGACTGGGTACCTCTTCAACCCCTGGACTCAGCACCCTCCCCTCTGTGCTCTTGGGGGTTTTAGGGGGTTGGGAGAACCTATCCCTCCTCAGAGGTGGGGGGCAATGGGGGGCCTTGGCAGGCCTCACCCCTCTGGCCCCAAGACTTAGGCCCATTTCTCTTTATCAGATCTTTGATATCTATGTGGCCATGGCCAACTACCTACCCCTGGGGGCCGAGCAGGATGCCATCACACTGCGGGAAGGCCAGTATGTGGAGGTCTTGGACTCAGCCCACCCACTGCACTGGCTTGTGCGCACCAAGCCCACCAAGTCCAGCCCCTCCAGGCAAGGCTGTGTGTCACCAGCCTACCTGGACAAGAGGCTCAAGGTATGGTAGTCCGGAGCTGGGGGAGGGTGCCAAGGCCCTGGGATCCTGGCCCTTCGCCAGAGAAACCTGGAAGTAAGGGACAGGAGCCCGGTGGCCACAGAGGAGGTGGAACAAACTGGTGCCCTGGAACAAACTCCTGTTTCTCAATAGCTGTCTCCTGAGTGGGGGCCCAGTGAGGCCCCCGAATTCCCCGAGGCCGTGTCCGAGGATGAGTACAAGACCAGGCTGAGGTATGTGTTGGGGAGGGTTGAGAGTGGAGCCACAGCTGGCTGCTGGGCCTCAAGGGCCAGCTGGCGTTCTGCCGTGCTTCTTCATGGGGGACCTGTGCTTGCTGAAGCTGTGTGAGCCTCCTTAGGTCACGGTCCTGCCCCTGGTTTCTGTAGCTGTGCCCTCCCAGAGCCTCATTCGGGAGGGCTTCCTGGGGAAGAGGTGGTGCCCTTGCTCCACCACCTACCCACTTTCTGAAACTGGGTGACAGGCTCCTGATCACAGGAACCCCATTTAACTGCAGTGCAAGGGAGCAAGCTCTCCATGTATCCCTAGTCCCCATGTGGAGACTAGGGACAGTGGGAGCAGGGCAGCTGCTGGGCACTCCCTGATGCCACTCTTCCACCAGTTCTGTCATCCAGGAACTGCTGAGCTCAGAGCAGACCTTCGTGGGTGAGCTTTAGTTCCTCCAAAGCCACTACAAACAGCACCAGCAGCCGTGGCCAGCCAGAAGGCAGTCATTTTTCGCAATGTACAGGACATCAGTCGCTTCCACAGCAGGTAGGCAAGGCCACACACATACATGTGAGGTGCACGCACAGCTGTGGGTCAGGCCTCGTGGAGGGTGACACTCAGCAGCTGGGGTAGGAACTCGATTTACCCATGGGCACATCCCACTTGTGTGATGCCCCAGTGACAGACGCTCGCCATATGGGTTGAAGGCTGAAGAATACCTGCCACCCATGAGCACTCACACAGGCCCATGTGCATGCACATGAATGTACACGGGCACACGGGAAGTCCCATGTGCACACCACATATGCTCACGCACCCAGCCTCAAAGGTGCATGGACATGTGCTTGATATGTGTGTGCACATAGTGTACATGTGTGCACACATACATATGTGAATCCTGTACAAAAATGTACATACATGCTGGATACACATAGATATGTGCACTCACATGCATGCTGATCTCCATGCACATGTACTCTTGCACACTCACACAAGCATTTGAGTGCATGTGTGTGCCATGCGCACATCCACAGACACATTCAGGCAAACACATGCACACATATTATACACACATGCCACACATGCATGGTCATATCTGCACACTTGTGTATACATGCACAGCCACATGCATACACACATGCACCCACACACGTGCACATGTACATGCATGTACCCACATATACATGCTCACATACTACACATCTGCACACTCGTGGGCAAGTGTACATACCCATGCACTTCTGTACGTGCCCACATGTCTGCACACCCAGCTTAGTATACTCAGTCTCACTAACCCAGAACCCACTCCTGGGCAAGAACCATAGCCTCTCAAGGACAGGGCCCAGGACTGGGCTGTGAGCTGTGCCTGACCCTGTCCCTGACCCTGTTCCTCTCTGTGGCAGCTTCTTGCAGGACCTGCATCGCTGTGACACAGATGATGATGTGGCCATGTGCTTCATCAAGAACCAGGAAGCCTTTGAGAAGTACCTGGAGTTCCTGGTGGGCCGTGTGCAGGCAGAGTCCGTGGTTGTCAGCACGTCCGTCCAGGAGTTCTACAAGGTGCCCATGCCTGGCTCCATGGCGTTGGCCACGGCACCCCTCCCTGGCTACTCCCAGGCCTAGTGCTGGCCTTGACTCCCACCAGAAAACTCACTGACCTGAAAGTCCCCTGAGGCTTAGCCCTTGTCCTGTGCTCATGGCCTTAGTTCATATTCCCTGATCTCTTTCCCCACAGTCCCCAGGGACCCTTGAGCCCTGTAGCTCTGTGCTCCTGGGCTGGCCACTTCACTGCCCAAGTTCTGTGCATGCGTCCAGCTAGATGGTAACACAGCCATTGTCCAGGTTCAGGGCCAGGTGTGAGAGTGCCCCTGGGATGTCCTCTACTGTCAGGATGCCCTAACTGGAGCTGTGCTTTCTTGCCTGAAACCCACCCTGTGGTGCCTACAGAAATGCACTGAGGAGATGCTGTCTGCTGGGGACCCCTCACAGCTACTGCCAACCCCACTGCAGCACTACCTGGAGCAGCCGGTGGAGCGGGTGCAGAAGTACCAGGCTCTGCTCAAGGTGGGAAGCCCTGTCCTGCCCCAGCCCTGAATGTCCAGGCCAGGCCTTGGGGCTGAAGCGGTCTGGGTCCTGACCCTTGGTCCACCTCAGGAGCTGATCCACAACAAGGCGCGGAACCAGCAGAACTGCGCCCTTCTGGAGCAGGCCTACGCAGTCGTGTCAGCTCTGCCCCAGCGTGCTGAGAACAAGCTGCACGTGTCCCTCATGGAGAACTACCCCGGCACCCTGGAGGCCCTGGGGGAGCCCATCCGCCAGGTGGGGGGACTTGTGTCTGGTGCCATGTGGTGGGGTGTGGCTTTTGTGGGTGCTGGGCTCATAGATGACCCTGGGGTCTGCGCCCAGGGATGGGGCCAGGCAACCACAGTCCAACCACATCTACTCACACCCCAGGGCCACTTCATTGTGTGGGAGGGCGCACCAGGAGCCCGAATGCCTTGGAAGGGCCACAATCGCCATGTCTTCCTGTTTCGGAACCACCTGATGATCTGCAAGCCCCGAGGAATCTCGCGCACCGACACCTTCAGCTATGTGTTCTGGAATATGATGAAGGTCTGTGGTGCCAGGGGCTGGGGGTGTCATGCAGGCCAGTGGAGGTTTCCCTGTTCCTGGGCTCCAGGGTGGCCACTGGAGCAGAACTTGCCATTGTTCTGGGATGACCTGGGCATAGCCCTACTGGACCCTGTCTGTCTAGGGATGCTTAGCTCTGTCCTCCCACTGATGTTGCACCCCTCAACAGCTAAGTAGCATTGACCTGAACGACCAGGTGGAAGGGGACGGACGACCTTGCCTTCGAGGTGTGGCATGAGCAGGAGGACTCTGTGCGCAAGTACCTGCTGCAGGCGTGCACAGTCATCATCAAGCACTCCTGGGTGAAGGAGATCAGCAGCATCCAGCAGCGCCTGGCCCTGCCTGTGTGGCGTGAGTGTCCCTGGTGCTGTGCTGGTGTGGGGACCTGAACATCACTTAGATGCCCAGCGGGCTGCACCCAGGCCGGGCACGTGGGCATGGGTTGCTTTCTGCACTGGTGGCTTGGTTCTCCCCTTGGTCAGATCTAGCTGAGGGACCAATGGCTTAGGCCTCCCAGGGAGCCCCATAGCAGGTGTTGAGCTGACCCTGGGACACAAGGGATGTAGTGGGGACATGGCATAGCTCCAGACTTGGAGTATCTGACCAGGTCATGTTTGGGTGTGATGGTCTTGTACCCTGGTCTGTCCCTGCCTCGTGCAGCCACACCCAGCTTAGTCAGTAACCAGGCCCTTGGATGTGAGGCCACTGCTGTTGTTGGGGGCAATTTTCCAGGGTGCACCCAGGGGACATAGGCCTGACATCCCACCCTCAAAGTCCTCAGACCCCCACATGTGTCCTCAGGTCCTCTGGAATTTGAAGAGGAACTGGCTGACTGCACGGCTGAGCTGGGGGAAACTGTAAAGCTGGCTTGCCGCATGACTGGCACACCCAAGCCTACTGTCAGCTGGTACAAGGGTACCTGCTAGGGCCTACAGACTGACCCTTCACAGGAACCCCTACCAGGGGTGGGCTGCACGGGGGCTGAGGACAGCATGGGGTCTGGTCAGTGGGCTGGGCATGGGGAACAAGAGACAGTCCAGGCCTGTTCAAGGGCAAACATCCTGGGGATGGACAGTGAACAGGTAAGTCAGGTGGTGCCATGGCCACCCTAGGGAATGAGCAGGGTGAGGAGTCAGCACAGGGCCGAGACAGACATGCCTGAGGGCAGCCGAGAGAGCACCAGGACCACAGAGGGGGCCACAGGCAGGCACCTGGGTGCAGGAGAGGCCTGTAAACTTAATGGGCCAGGAAGGGTGCTGATCACACTGCGCCTTCAGGGTCACAGAGCACAGGCCTTACGTGGCTCACGGATGGGAGCTGCCAAGGTCAAGGGAGGTCAGCTGTCTCCCAGGCCCGTCTCACTTGACACTGCCACAGGCTTGGGGTCCCAAGATCATCCTCACTTCCTGCACCTCCATAGGCTTGGGGTCCCGAGACCACTCTCAATTCTGACGTCCAGTTCACTGGTCCCCAAGGTTGCCTTCAGGTTCAGTGATTCACTAGAAGGTTTTGGAGTTCAGAGCTATTATGCTCAGGGTTAGGGTTTACTTCAGCATAAAGACAAGACTGCAGCCCCTGAGAAAAAAGAAGAGCACTTCGGGAGGGTCCAGTGTCACCACTTATGAGCTCCCAGCCTCCCGCTCCCAGTGCAGTGAGGAAGAGCACCTTCTCCTCCCAGTGACACCTGAGAACACAAACAGACCTATGCCAACCAGGAGGCTTAATGAGACTTGACGTCAGCATTTGTCACTGGAACTCTGTCAGACCTGCATGGCTGACCACTCATGTGGCTGACCTCAGGCTCTAGTCCTTCTGAAGTCAAGATTAATGGCCTGAAGCCCACTATGAATCTCACGTTAGCATAGAAGACAGCATGGAGCTCCACTAGGAAGCTCATTGTTAGTGTAGACGCCAGTGTGGCCTGGGTCATCCATCAGGAATCTCCTCATTGGTGTAGATGCCAGTGTGGCCCAGGAATCTCGTTACTGCCATAGACACCAGCATGGCCCTAGTCATCCACTGGGAATCTCGTCAAAGGTGAAGACACCAGCATGGCCCAGGTCACCCACAGGTATTTTGTCATTGGCGTAGATGCCAGCATGGCCTGGGTCACCTACTAGGAATCTTGTTGGCGTAGTGCTGGCTTGGCCTAGAGCATCCATCAGGAATCTCATTATTGGTAGAGATGCCAGCATTGCCCTAGTCACCCACCAGGAATCTCATCATTGGCATAGAAGCCTTCGTGGCCTGGAGCATCCTCCAGGAATCTGTTCATTGGTATAGACACAGCATGGCCTGGGTCACCTTCTAGGAATCTCGTCGTTGGCATAGACACTGGCATGGCCTGGGTCACCTATTCTCAGAATGGCCTGAGAATCCCCCCAGGAATTTCATTGTTGGCATAGATGCCAGTGTGGTCCAGGTCACCTACTAAGAATCTCCTCATTGGCATGGATGCCAGCGTGGCCCGGGTCACCCACCAGGAATCTCCTAGTTGGTATGGAGGCTAGCATGGGCCAGAGCCTCCTCCATGAATGCCATTGTAAAATAGAGTGTCCAGTCTGGTCCTGAGCCACAAACCCCTAGGCTAGCCCATCTGTTGTGGCCCAAGGTTCCAGAAAATCCGAGGCTCTTCCCTGGCAGACTGTTCTCGGGTCCCAAGGCACCTTGCTGGTGCCAGGGATCAACATGATTCCTTTGGGCAGCATGGAGCATTGACTACATGGAAACCCCATGGTCTTGTGAGCAGCAGGGGGCATGGTTCAGATCTGTCATCTGTCACCTTGGCTGTAGTGCCAAGGGCCTGCTTAGGGACATGGCATCATGGTGGTGGTGGCCATGGTTGCATCCTGGATGCATTTTGAAGGCAGAGCCAGCCAGATTTGCTGATGGGTTGCATGGGGTGTGTGGAAGAGAGATGGCATCCAGGGAGCAGCACAGGGGTTGTGGACACCAGAGGCCACTAGTCCTATTCACAGAGGTGGGGCAGACCCACAGGGAGGCAGGCTGATACATTCTGAGCTGGGCAGGGAGGAAAGAAACCCAGATTTGTGAGGTTTTGAAGAATCCAGGTACCCATTGGGCTCCAGGTGGTTATGGAGGGGATAGCTTGAGAATAAATCTAGAGCTTAGGAGAGATGTCTGGCTGGAGGTGAGAGATGGCAGGCAGGTCCTTGGCATATAGTTTGTCTGAAACTATGGGTCAGGTCTAGTGCACAGCCCTCAAAACATTCCCAGCAGCTCAGGAGACTGAGACAGGAGGATGCAAGTTCAAAGCAGCCTCAGAAACCTAGCAAGGCCCTAAGCAACTTAGTAAGACCCTGTCTCTAAATAAAATGTAGAAAGGGCTGGGATGTGATTAAGGCCCTTGGGTTCAATTCCTGGTGCCAGAGAGAGAGAGAGAGAGAGAGAGAGAGAGAGAGAGACTGAGGTCAGTTTGAATGTGGAATGAGCGTGAAGAGATAAGGCAGGCTTCAAGGCTTGGGATCTGGGATTCACAGAGTCAGAGAGGTGAGGAACATAAGTGAAGGGGCGGCAAGCCAGAGAGATGGGAGGGACCCCAGGAAGCTAGCGAGGAAGGGCAGCCAGGCAGAGAGGGCCCAGGAGTGCCAAGAGCTCTGGCCAGCCCCCAAAACAATGAATGAGTCCAGCTTCCTTTCCTGGGTGATGAGGCTAGCGAGCTGCCATGTCAGTGGGCTTCAGTTTAGCTAGACCATGCGAACCCAAGCCCATGAGTGGAGACCCTTGGATCCAGATTCTCATGGAGTCAGCTGCCTTGCATCAGGGAGTGGAGTGGAGAGCAGAGCCCACCCTGCCCTTGGGGGACATCCACTCATTCAAGAAGCTCTCTTCCTTTTGATGAATGCTGGGCAGCCCTTATCTCTTGTTCCTCAGGGAGTCCAATTGGCCTATCCCTGAGTGGAAGATCACAAGGCCTCACTGGGTTGGGCATCTGGTTTCCTCCAAAGCCCCGCTGCATGCTGAGAGCTGATTTTCAAAAGTGGTATCTGACAGCCATGTCTGGCAGGGGATAAGTCCCAGACCCAGGGGACGCTTCACTCATCAAGGGCTCTAGCCATGAAATGGTCTGTCTCAGGAACGTGCGACGTGTCCATTTCCTGATGTGCCAACAAGACACCTGAGTCTGGGTTACTTATAAAGTGAAGAGATTGTTTTCAGATTCAAAGTCCAAAGGGCATGGTGCCATCTGGTGGGGTTCCCCTTGGTGGCCTCATGACTTCTTGGGAGTCTTGCCAGGGGGAAGGAGCAGTTGCAGTGACAGGAAGAGAGGGGATCAGGACCAGGCTGGTTTTATAGCAGCTTGCTGACCTCTGGAGACCAGCACCCATCCCTTCCAGTCAGTGCCCTCAGTGACTGAATTCACTTCTGCTGGGCCCTACCTCTCAGGAGGGGAGCGCTCCCAGGGAACCCCATTCGGAGCCACCCATCCGGAGCTGCTGGGCTTGCACGACCTATGTATGTGCCTACAACCTGGGCCCATGGGGGCAGCAAGTAGATAGAGCTGGTGGTGATCACTCTAGTAGCCAGCTCTCTTTGACCATTTCTGATGGCCATACAAGGACATCAAGTTGCGATTCATCTTCTCATTACCTTGGCTGCCTCTGTGCTATAGCAAGGCCTGGCACTTCCTCTGCCAGCCACACAAAGGCTGGAAAGTTGGGGTGTGGCATCCACGCTTTACTGCCAGGTGTTTGCGTGGAGCTGTCCCAGCTTAGCAGGTTAACTGTCAAACCAAATGGCCATGCCACTTGCAGCAGCCCCTGGGTCAACAAGGGCACATTGCACTAGTGGCCTCAGGAAGACCAGCAGGATGCCTGGCTCCCCCTGAGCAGAAGGCTGGTGCTAAGGGGTCCACTATGTGAACTCAGAGTCACATGCAGTTTCAGGCCAGAGTTCAGATGCAGACATCATCGCCATGGAACCCAGAGGTCCCTGTCCACAACTGGGTGGCCTGGTGCCTGTGTCCAGCACAGCCATGGAAATTTGAGTTCCTTCTCGAAGCCCCCTGCAGATTGGATGGGTAGAAGGGCCCTCCATCCCTCTGCATGCTGTGATGAGGGACGAGGTATGGGTGGGAGGGAAGGGGTGTTAGGCAGTGGATTATGTAGCTGTAGGCTTGGTGGGATTGAGTGAGGATGGGCCCATAGCCAGGGAGCTGGGCGTGATCAGCACATGGGAGGTCCGCAGGGAGTCACACTGGGGCGGTGGGGTGACCATGGACTTAGCTGTCCATGTGGATGTCTTCTGTCAGGTTCAGGTCTCTTCATTTGGCCCTGCCTCTAGCTAATGTCCAAGGTGGACACAGAGACACAGAGACAGAGGTCTGGGCCACACCCTCTGTGTAGAGAGGGTAGAGAGAGAAAGAGAGAAACAGAGACAGACCCAGAGAGGTACAGACCAGCCCCAGCCTCTCATCCATCTGGGCAGGCTTACAAGGTCCCAGCCCGACAACAGCCCTCACTCCTCCTTTCTAGATGGGAAGCCAGTGGAAGTGGACCCTCACCACATCCTCATCGAAGACCCAGATGGTTCCTGCACCCTCATCCTGGACAACCTGACTGGGGTCGACTCTGGCCAGTATATGTGCTTTGCGACCAGCGCCGCTGGCAGTGCCAGCACCCTGGAAAAGATCCTGGTGCAAGGTGAGCCTGGAGGCCCGTGGGGCAGGGAGACACCCTGACCAAGCCCACCATGTGGCTCTGGTGGATGGGTGGAAGGGCCCTCCATCCCTCTGCTCACTGTGATGAGGGACTGGGTGTGGGTGGGAGAGAAGGGCAGGCAGGCAGGCATGGGAGGGTGGAAGCCCTATGTGGTCATGGGCTCACTTAGGGCTCAGGAAGAATGTGGGGGCTCGGACACCCCCAGCTCCATCAGAGTGGCTCTTTGTGTCTCTCCACCCTGCAGTCCCGCCACGGTTTGTGAACAAGGTCCGGGCCTCACCCTTTGTGGAGGGAGAGGATGCCCAGCTCACCTGCACCATCGAAGGCGCCCCACACCCTCAGATCAGGTGGGCCAGCACATGGTGGGGCACCAGGGAAGGGGCTTCAGGCTCCTGTCTGCAACACAAGGGTTGTGCAGCTGTACGGGGCTGGGCACAGTGACTGTCTGATCACTGAAGAGAGGGCATTGTGGGGCTGAGACCCACTGGGCATGGGGCCTCTGCCACAAGATAGCATGGCCAAGCTGGATGTGGGCATCCAGAGGGTGGGTTCACCAAGGACTGTAGCATCTGGGCCAGGGCAGCTGCTCTGTAGCACAGGAAATGTCACACCCTGCCTCATGGACTCTTGTGACGGGTTCTAGGTGGTACAAAGATGGGGCCCTGCTGACCATGGGCAACAAGTACCAGATGCTGAGTGAGCCCCGCAGCGGCCTGCTGGTGCTTGTGGTCAGAGCAGCTGGCAAGGATGACCTGGGACACTATGAATGCGAGGTAAGATGGGTGGGCAAGGAGCCTCATGGCCAGCTGTCCACTGGGGCTTGACAAGGGAAGGGCCTGGGCCCTTGGCACAGGCCCGGAGACACCAGGCCACTGTAACCCATCATCCCCAACCCACCACACCATGTCTGGCCTTGCTCCTCTTCCACACGAAGCTGAGCCCTGCCACCTGCCATTGTTCCCACCCTCTCAAAGAAGCCCTTTGGTTTTTGCCTTTCTAGGGAACCCAGTGCTGACCTCAATTTTCATCCATTTATGTAAAAAGTAGTGTTAGTTTCCACCTTTGCCTGGTGTCACATAGGTGGGACCCTACAGAAGGAAGAGCTGCCCTGTCCCTATTCATTGTCCAGAGGCCCAAGGCTGGGGCTCCTGAAGGCAAGGCCCAGTCTGAGCCTCTGGTCTTCAGGGCCTGTCCTGGCACACCGTGACATTGAGCAGGTGTGTGCCCGTTACAGGGCCTCCGAGAGCCCCAGGCTCCAGTCTCTGGCTCTTGTCTAGAGGCCAGCCTCCTGCATGTGGGCCCCACATGCAAGTTCCAGGAGGCAGGGAGACCCAGCCAGCTCTGCACTTCAGGGGCTCAGAGCCACACACAGCCAGCAGCCATCTGCACAGTGCAAGATGCCTGGGCGAGGCCCTGGCTGGGAGCCCTGTCCCCTTTGAGGGACACAGTCTCAGTGGGGACCTAAAACTAAAGACCACCAGAGTGGTCGAGAGACAGCTCTGTCCCTTGAGGATAGGGGTCCTGAGTGGTTTCTGTCCATCCTGCAGCTGGTGAACCGGCTTGGCTCCACTCCTGGTGGTGGGGAGCTGTACATGCAGAGCACTGTGCTGCCGGCCCAGGAGCAGCGCCACAGGGAGCAGACTGTGGCTGCCATAGAAGGTAGGTGCCACCAAGCCTGTTGCCCATGCTGCCTAGGTGGGTCCTCAGGCTTGAGCCTTGTGTCACAGCTGCACAGCCAGCCAGGACTGGGGGGCAGCAGACCCACCATGTCTCAGAGCGGGTGTACTTCCTGCAGGGGTGGCTGGGCAGGCATCTTGGGCAGATGACCTGGCTAGAAGAGGAGGCTGTGGGGAGGAGCCCAGAGGCTGCAGGCCACGTGGTCTCAGCACCTGTGGGGCAGGCAGAGGTGGCCAGGAACCCAGAATGAGTGCTGGAAAGGCTGCTCTGTGTTGGGGAAGTGTGAGCCCTGCCCCTGGCCTGCAGGACAACCCACAGAGTCACTTCTGACCCAGGGCACCCTGCCTGGCAGTGGTCACACAGGCCTCCTGCAGGCAGCAGCTGGGATGGGCTGCACTTCTAGAGAAGGGGGTTTCCCCCTGAGGGCAGAGGCAGGACAGTAGGACATCTGGGGAAGAGCGTCTACACTGAGGGCAGAGGGCAGGACAGTAGGACGTCTGGGGAAGGGTGTCTACACTGAGGGCAGAGGGCAGGACAGTAGGATGTCTGGGGAAGGGCATCTCAACTGAGGACAGAGGCAGGACAGTAGGATGTCTGGGGAAGGGTGTCTACACTGAGGACAGAGGCAGGACAGTAGGATGTCTGGGGAAGGGTGTCTCAACTGAGGGCAGAGGACAGGACAGTAGGATGTCTGGGGAAGGGTGTCTCAACTGAGGGCAGAGGACAGGACAGTAGGACGTCTGAGGAAAGGGCATATCCACTGAGGGCAGAGGGCAGGACAGTAGGACGTCGGGGGAAGGGCATCTACACTGAGGGCAGAGGGCAGGACAGTAGGACGTCGGGGGAAGGGCATCTACACTGAGGGCAGAGGGCAGGACAGTAGGATGTCTGGGGAAGGGTGTCTACACTGAGGACAGAGGCAGGACAGTAGGATGTCTGGGGAAGGGTGTCTACACTGAGGACAGAGCCAGGACAGTAGGATGTCTGGGGAAGGGTGTCTACACTGAGGACAGAGCCAGGACAGTAGGATGTCCCGGGAAGGGTGTCTACACTGAGGACAGAGGCAGGACAGTAGGATGTCTGGGGAAGGGTGTCTCAACTGAGGGCAGAGGGCAGGACAGTAGCACGTCTGGGGAAGGGACATATACACTGAGGGCAGACGACAGGACAGTAGGATGTCTGGGGAAGGGCGTCTGGGTAGAGGCAGGACAGTAGGACGTCTGGGGTAGGCATCTCCACTGAGGGTAGAGGCAGGACAGTAGGAAGTCTGGAGAAGGGGCGTCTACACTGAGGGCAGAGGCAGGACACTAGGACGTCTGGGGAAGGGGCCTCTACACTGAGGGCAGAGGGAAGGACAGTAGGACATCTGGGGAAGGGGCATATACACTGAGGGCAGAGGTAGGACAGTAGGATGTCTGGGGAAGAGCGTCTACACTGAGGGCAGAGGGCAGGACAGTAGGACGTCTGGGGAAGGGCGTCTACACTGAGGGCAGAGGGCAGGACAGTAGGACGTCGGGGGAAGGGTGTCTCCACTGAGGGCAGACGACAGGACAGTAGGATGTCTGGGGAAGGGACATATACACTGAGGGCAGATGACAGGACAGTAGGATGTCTGGGGAAGGGTGTCTACACTGAGGGCAGAGGGCAGGACAGTAGGATGTCTGGGGAAGGGTGTCTCAACTGAGGGCAGAGGACAGGACAGTAGGACATCTGAGGAAAGGGCATCTACACTGAGGGCAGAGGGCAGGACAGTAGGACGTCGGGGGAAGGGCATCTACACTGAGGGCAGAGGGCAGGACAGTAGCACGTCTGGGGAAGGGACATATCCACTGAGGGCAGACGACAGGACAGTAGGATGTCTGGGGAAGGGCGTCTGGGTAGAGGCAGTACAGTAGGACGTCTGGGGGAGGCATCTCCACTGAGGGTAGAGGCAGGACAGTAGGAAGTCTGGGGAAGGGGCGTCTACACTGAGGGCAGAGACAGGACACTAGGACGTTTGGGGAAGGGGCCTCTACACTGAGGGCAGAGGGAAGGACAGTAGGATATCTGGGGAAGGGGCATATACACTGACGGCAGAGGCAGGACAGTAGGATGTCTGAGGAAAGGGCATATCCACTGAGGGCAGAGGGCAGGACAGTAGGACGTCGGGGAAAGGGCATCTACACTGAGGGCAGAGGGCAGGACAGTAGCACGTCTGGGGAAGGGACATATACACTGAGGGCAGACGACAGGACATTAGGATGTCTGGGGAAGGGCGTCTGGGTAGAGGCAGGACAGTAGGATGTCTGGGGAAGGGTGTCTCAACTGAGGGCAGAGGCAGGACACTAGGACGTCTGGGGAAGGGGCCTCTACACTGAGGGCAGAGGGCAGGACAGTAGCACGTCTGGGGAAGGGGCATATACACTGAGGGTAGAGGCAGTACAGTAGGAAGTCTGGGGAAGGGGCGTCTACACTGAGGGCAGAGGCAGTACAGTAGGACGTCTGGGGAAGGCATCTCCACTGAGGGCAGAGGGCAGGACAGTAGGATGTCTGGGGAAGGGGCATATACACTGAGGGTAGAGGCAGTACAGTAGGAAGTCTGGGGAAGGGGCGTCTACACTGAGGGCAGAGGCAGTACAGTAGGACGTCTGGGGAAGGCATCTCCACTGAGGGCAGAGGGCAGGACAGTAGGACGTCGGGGGAAGGGCATCTACACTGAGGGCAGAGGACAGGACAGTAGCACGTCTGGGGAAGGGACATATCCACTGAGGGCAGAGGGCAGGACAGTAGGATGTCTGGGGAAGGGCATCTGGGTAGAGGCAGTACAGTAGGACGTCTGGGGGAGGCATCTCCACTGAGGGTAGAGGCAGGACAGTAGGAAGTCTGGGGAAGGGGCGTCTACACTGAGGGCAGAGGCAGGACACTAGGACGTCTGGGGAAGGGGCCTCTACACTGAGGGCAGAGGGAAGGACAGTAGGACATCTGGGGAAGGGGCATATACACTGAGGGCAGAGGCAGGACAGTAGGACGTCTGAGGAAAGGGCATATCCACTGAGGGCAGAGGGCAGGACAGTAGGACGTCTGAGGAAAGGGCATATCCACTGAGGGCAGAGGGCAGGACAGTAGGACGTCGGGGGAAGGGCATCTACACTGAGGGCAGAGGGCAGGACAGTAGGATGTCTGGGGAAGGGTGTGTACACTGAGGACAGAGGCAGGACAGTAGGATGTCTGGGGAAGGGTGTCTACACTGAGGACAGAGGCAGGACAGTAGGATGTCTGGGGAAGGGTGTCTACACTGAGGACAGAGGCAGGACAGTAGGATGTCTGGGGAAGGGTGTCTACACTGAGGACAGAGGCAGGACAGTAGGATGTCTGTGGAAGGGTGTCTACACTGAGGACAGAGGGCAGGACAGTAGGATGTCGGGGGAAGGGTGTCTACACTGAGGACAGAGGCAGGACAGTAGGATGTCTGGGGAAGGGCATCTACACTGAGGGCAGGGGGCAGGACAGTAGGATTTCTGGGGAAGGGTGTCTCAACTGAGGGCAGAGGACAGGACAGTAGGACGTCTGAGGAAAGGGCATATCCACTGAGGGCAGAGGGCAGGACAGTAGGACGTCTGAGGAAAGGGCATATCCACTGAGGGCAGAGGGCAGGACAGTAGGATGTCTGGGGAAGGGTGTCTACACTGAGGACAGAGCCAGGACAGTAGGATGTCCCGGGAAGGGTGTCTACACTGAGGGCAGAGGGCAGGACAGTAGGATGTCTGGGGAAGGGTGTCTACACTGAGGGCAGAGGGCAGGACAGTAGGATGTCTGGGGAAGGGTGTCTACACTGAGGTCAGAGGGCAGGACAGCAGGACATCTGGGGAAGGGCGTCTCCACTGAGGGCAGAGGGCAGGACAGTAGGATTTCTGGGGAAGGGTGTCTCAACTGAGGGCAGAGGACAGGACAGTAGGATGTCTGGGGAAGGGCGTCTACACTGAGGGCAGAGGGCAGGACAGCAGGACATCTGGGGAAGGGCGTCTCCACTGAGGGCTAAGCTGATGAGTGGAGAGTCAGATATTGGTCTGTCCCTTTCCCACCAGGCTGAATTGGCCTTGGAGAGGCCAGAGCATTTGTGGTTTAGTGTCCCTGCCTTGGCCTAGGTCACTCCCAGGGTCACAACAAGTCACTCCTACAAGGCCCCATCTGGGTGAGCCAGTGCCCAGGCCACCAGGATGGGAGGAGGGCCACTGTTATATATCTTGGCTCCCAGGTGGAGTTGCCCCCCTGGAAGGGCTGCCTTGGCAGGTGGGGAATCCTTGTCCCTAGGGCCATCGAGCAGAGGCTGGACCCATGTTTGTGGAGCCACAGCTTCCACAAGAGGGTGGTTGGAAAATGTGTCGTCCAATTCCTGAGCACAGGCTCCTGTGGAGTGTTCCCACTGCAGTCTGTCCATCCCAGGGACCAACACACAGGGTCTCTGTCCCTCTGGACCTTCAGAGGACCGGGCCAGCCAAAGCCCTAGATCCCAACCCTAGGAACTTCGAAGCCCCTGTGGCCCTCATGGACTCTTTCTCCAAGGGCAAGTCCCTGTGTGAGGGCTTGTGACCCTCACCTGCCATATTGGACCTGTGTTCCTGGGGACCCGTGACATAATACTGTCCCACAACCCGGGGACAGTATCACCATACATATATGCTTTTACAGCCACCGGCTTGTCCACTTCCTCTGCATTGCATGTCTCGTGGTTGGGGACGTGCCCTTCTCACTGGGGCAGGAGTGTCCTCTGCAGCTGTTCTCTTGTTGGTCACGATGGGCCCCTTTCTGGAAGAAGGCAGGTGTCAGCGTGAAGAGCAGGCCTCCAGAGCCCTCTGGGACCAGGCACATCACTGAGCGCTGGTTCTTGAAGGCCATGCAATCAGAGCCCTGTGCCTCCTGCTTCCTAATCCTGTCCTGCTGCTTTGTCTTAACCAGTGGCTCCGCAGCCAGAGGGGCCCTGGCTGTCTCCTGTTGGTGGCACTGACCTGGCTTGAGTGTCTGCACCAGGCTAGGATGCTGCTTTGCACGGCTGCAGCCCTCCTGTAACGGCAGACTCACTGGGGCCCACAGCTGGTCTGGGGAAGTTGGGGACCATGAATAAAGTGCCAGCTTAGCAACCCAAGGTGTCCTGGAGCAGCAAGATGGAGCAGTAAGCCGGGTCCCTGCCAGGGAGGACCCAGGTGGAGGCCCTGGGCTTTCCTGTTCTTCTGTGCACAGGAGCTTGCCTGCAGATGGCACACAGGTTGTCCCTCTTTGTGCCCAACTTAGTCTAAATACATCCAGCTTCCTGACTGGATTCCTATTCCCGCCATCAGTCACTTCCCTGTAGAAAAGCCTGTGCAAACAATTCACACATATAAATGCACACATGCCTCAGCACAGCCTGTGCAAGCAATGCACACATATAAGCACACATGACTCAGCACAGCCTGTGGAAGCAAAGCACACATAAATACACACACACCTGAGCACAGCCTATGCAAGCAGTGCACACACATAAACACGCACACACCTGAGCACAGCCTGTACAAGCAATGCACACATATAAGCACACATGCCTGTGCAAACAATGAACACATATAAACACACACACACACACCTGAACACAGCCTGTGCAAGCAATGCACACATATAAACGCACACATGCCTGAGCACAGCCTGTGCAAGCAATGCACACTTATAAATGCATACAATCACGTGAGCAGACTGTGCAAATAATGCACACATATAAACACACACACACTGCCTGAGCACAGCCTGTGCAAGCAATGTACACATATAAACACACTTGCCTGAGCATAGCCTGTGCAAGCAATGCACACATATAAACACACACAAGCCTGAGCATAGCCTGTGCAAGCAATGCACACATATAAACACACTTGCCTGAGCACAGCCTGTGCAAACTATGCACACATATAAATGCACACACACCTGAACACAGCCTGTGCAAGCAATGCACACATATAAATGCATACATGCCTGAGCACAGCCTGTGAAAGCAATGCACACTTATAAATGCATACACACATGAGCACAGCCTGTGCAAGCAATGCACACATATAAACACACACAAGCCTGAGCACAGCCTGTGCAAACAATGCACACATATAAATGCACACACACTCCTGAACACAGCCTGTGCAAGCAGTGCACACTTATAAATACACACATGCCTGAGCACAGCCTGTGCAAGCAATGCACACATATAAACACAAGCCTGAGCAAACACATGTACATGTGCTGATGTGCACATACATGTATACACACTTGTGTGTGTGAATGTGTGTGCAGCATGTCTGAGCATGCATATGTGTGCAGACAAGTACACCTGTGTGCACATTTGTTTGCAAGGTACATCCATGTGCAGGCACACAAATGTAGCCAGTGTGACCTCCAATGCACACACACAGAGACAGTGTCTAATTCTTATGCTCATCATCTGAGACAAGCTTGAAATGCCATAAGTTGCCTAGGGAAAGCCTATCTCAGTGTTGCAGTGCAGTGAAGCAGAAAGTCCCCTGGTCCAGGAGATGTGAGACCATGTCCCAGTACAGGCCACTTGGCTTTGCTGGCCACCTCCTCCACCTTCCCATTGAGCAGTGAGAGGGCTGCTGAGCCTGGAGATGGCATGCAGTAGTCAAGCCCAGGCCTGCCCAGAGGTCAAGGGAAGAGGCCTCAAGGTGGTTGGGAGTAGGTGCTGCCTGGTTCCAGATGAGTTTCATCCTCCCTGGAACTCCAGTCCCCAGCAGCAAGATGGTAACATAGGCCCCATGGGCTGGCTTTGGTAAGGGCAACAGCTGCGAAAACCAGGAAAGGCCACGCAGTTGAAACAGCTGACCTCCACACTCAGACCTCAGGCACCCACCACATGCAGGGGGCTCAGATGTGCCACATGCAGCACTCTGGTGCCCCATCCCCTGGAGACCACTCACCACATGCATGGGGTTCAGATGTCCACATTCAGGACTCTTGTGTCCCTCTCCCCTGGAGACACCTTTTGGACTTGAACTTGTTTTGTGGCAAAGGTATCAACCATCCTGGCCCCATTGTGGCTGGTGGCCCACTGCATGGCCACAAGCTACTCTTCCATTTCCCTAGGCCTCAGGGCTATGTTGGGCTACATGTTTGAGGAATTCACAGGCTTATGTCAGCATGAGGAAAAGCCTGGGCCCTTTTGAGTAGGCAACAGATGCCAGCTCGTTCTCCCCACAGCCCCTGTGGTGCTCAGGAGAGAGAGTGGGCTATCCTTGTGGTGCCTGCTGTCACATCCCAGCCCCTCGGGGCAGATGCTCTCACCTGTCTGTAGCTGAGGAAACTGGACCTCCTAGCTGAAACAGGCTGCCCAGGGACACATGGCCAGTGCTCCTAAGCCCAGCAGATGGCTGCACTGCAGTGCCATCAGGGAGTAAGCCCCAGACACTGGCTTCTCTGTAACCTTTGATATTCTGACTGTTTTCTTTGTAGTCACTGAGCAGGTGACTAAAGTCCCCAAGAAAACCGTCATCATGTAAGTGCAGGCGTGTTCCTAACCCATCCTCGGACTGCAGTGCCCTGCATGCCACTAACCTTCCTGAACCTTGCGGTGTGTCTTGGCCACTTGCAGTGGCTGCACTAACAGCCTGGCTCACTTCTGGCCACCAGTGCCTTGCAGATTTCTCACACAGCCGTGGCCTCAGGTCCCTCCACACGTCATGGCTCTCTTGCTCTGAACACAACACAATGGCTCACCAGAGTTGCACCACTAGGGTGGGGCTGGAACTGAGCCACTTCCCTCAGAAGACTAGAGACAGACTCTTATCCCTTGGTACCCCAGGTCTGGGACGGTATCATCCAACAGAACTTGCTGCAGTGGTGAGAGTATTCTCTCTACACTGCCCAGTGTGGCAGCCACTAGCCACGTGTGTCTGTTGAGTACTGAAGTGTCTAGTGCAGCTTAAGAAATGAATTTTAGGGGCTAGAATTGTGGCTCAGTGGTAGAGCACTTGTCTGGCATGTGTGAGGCCCTGGGTTTGATCTACAGCACTGCACATAAATATATAAATAAAATAAAAAGATCCATTTACAACTAAAAAAAAAAATTTTAAATGAAGGAATTTTAGCAGTCTCCAAACCCAAGCCTAACCAAGGTTCAAGGAAGTGATGAAGCTTAGGGTGGCTCCCAGAAGTCAGCTGAGAGCCAATTTCCCCAGAGCCATGCCCATGGGCTCTTTGTCCTTCAGTACCTTCATGCTGTAGAAAATCTGGGCATGTTGGTGAGCTGACTTGGGGGATCAGAGCTGGGTGAACTCACAGAACATAGGCTTGCTTATGACCTGGACAGTCCTGGAGACTTGCAGAGGAGGTATGCAGGTGGAGGTGTGGGGAGCTGTAGGCAGGACTGGCTGAGGATTTTATAAGTTACAGGCTGGGATGCTCCAGGATAGAAACCTCCATTCCTCAGGGGCTGAGCAGCCGCCAGAAGGGCCTGAAGGTAGATGTGCTACAGAAGAATTCTGTCATCAGAATTGATGAGGCCCTGGGTTAGCTCTTCCCTGACCTCCCTTCTCCCCAGAAGTAGGCTTCTCCTACTGTGCCACCCAACAGATGGGAACAGTTGGGTGGTAGAGTGCCATCCTGGGTACAAGCAGGTGTTCTAGGGCCTCAGACAGGTTATTGCTCCCTTCCCTCCACAGGGGGAGCATTGTAGAGATGGAGCCAGATTCCATTTGGGAAGCTTCAGAGGCAACCTGAGGGGGACTGGGGATCAGAAACATTCTGGGAAGTACCCACCTTTGTCCTGCAGAGAAGGCTGTGCCCCCTCAGCTTTGGCCCTCAATAGGCCACCAGGAGCCTCAACCTCCCCACCAGTCAGTGGAGGAGATTCCCTTCCTCCTGGACAAGGGATAGGGAATGTAGGGTTCATCACTGCTGTGCACCTTGAGGGTGCCCATGTGTCTCTGGGCCCGTCCCTGGGAGCAACTCTTCCTGGAGCCCCGAAGTTAGAGCAAGAAATAAAAATAAGTGCTGAGAGAGAGAGAGAGATAGGCAGTGCCTTGGTCAAAGCACCAAGTCCTGACCATGGACTTGCCTCCCTCAACTGGAGCCTGCTCCCTGCTCATGGCCCACTTTACCTCAGCACCTGCTAGAGCCAGGATCACTGGCAGCAGAGGAGGATCTGGGCTAACCAGTGCATTGCTGACCCTTGGATCTGGGCATTTTTGAGCCTTTCCCCCTATCCATGCCTGTAAAGGGGATCAGAACCACTGAGGGCCCTTGCTGAGACAGGCCAGGGCTGCAGAGTCGCTGGCCCTCCCAGCATGCACTCCTGAGCTGTTGGCCTTGAGCTCTGCCCCTCCCACCTTGGGAGATGCCAGCCAGACGGGGGACATGGCCATGTGGAGCTCAGTGTTCAGCCATCTTCCCCTTGGCCTGATGGGGCCTCACTGGCCTTAGATCCAGAGGCCAGGAGCACAGGCCACAGGCCAGCAGCCTGTCACTTGCCAAAGACTTCACGGCATGCGGGCACTTCCTGGTAGCAGGCTGGGCACCCTGCCTGAGGTACAGAGCAGAAAGCCTGCTGAAGAGGGGGACGGGGAGACAGTGCAGTCCTGGTGTCCAGAGGCTTCAGCTTGGGTGATGTAGCATGGGCCTTCTAGGTGCCTCCACATGTCTTGAGCAGAGCAGAACTTGAGCTTAGCCATGTGAAACACTGTGCTTGGTTTCCTTGGCTTCCTGCCAGGGGCTCTGCAGGTGGGGCTGAAGAGCATGTGTAGGAGTTTGCACACTCACCCTCCTCACCTGTTTGTACCTTAACTTGGTCTCTGGCATGTGCTGATGGCTTGGAGCTGGGTGAGGCTGCAGATCTCTGTGCCCATCTCTTCTTGGGCCCTCTCCCCTACCAGAGAGGAGACCATCACCACCGTGGTGAAGAGTCCCCGTGGCCTACGATGGTCCCCCAGCAAGTTCCCCTCCCGCTCTCCTTCCTGCGGCTCCACCAGCCCACAGAGGCCAGTTCTGTTGGCCCCTGACCTGCTGTTCCTGCCGGGGTCCAGGCAACCTCACAGGCCTGAGACAGAGCCAGGCCGGAAGCCCACTGTGCCCACACTGTACATGATGGAGGCTGAGGCCCCCTCCGGAGCCCTGCCAGGGGGCACAGGGCCCCAGCCCAAGTGGGTGGAGGTTGAGGAGACTGTTGAAGTCCCAGTGAAGAAGTCGGGTCCTCAGGCTGTGTCTCCCACCAGGGAGATGCCCAGAGGCATGGGGGCACTGCTCTTCACACTGCCTGGTGGGACGCCAGGTGGGGACCCCGACGCCAGGTGGGTGCTTCCATGTGGATGCTGGGGGCAGTGTGGACTGGGCTGCTTCTGGAGCAGTCACCCCTGAGCCAGAGGAGACTGTGGCTTCCCTCAGGGACAGCAGCACGGAGTGGGCAGGAGGAGAGGGTGATGGGGAGACCCCTTTCATGGTGGAGGAGCCCCAGGACACCGATGGCCTTTGCAGCCGTGACCCCAAGATCCTCACACACAATAATCGTGTGCTGACCCTGGCTGACCTGGAAGATTACGTGCCCCAGGCAGGGGAGACCTTTAGCTGCCCAGTAAGCAGCACCTCCGACGACATGCCCTGTGAGGTCTCCGTGCTCCAGAGAGAGATCAGTGAGCCCACAATGGGGCAGCCCATCCTGCTCAACGTGGGGCGCCCACCCAGACATGTGGGTCCACCTGGCTTCTTCAGGACGGGATCCCAGGTCCACAGCCCTGAGGACCTGTCCTTTCACGTGCGAGGGGTCCGAGCTGGGCCTGTGGGCAGTGCTCCTTGGACCTCCTACTGCACCCGGGTCCAGCACTCTACAGATGGCAGGCAGAGCAGCTTCAAGATGGAGGTTTCCACCCAGATGGTCAGCTTGGGTCTGTGGGAGAGACTGTCACTCTGCATATTCCCCCAGATGGAGATGAGGCCCCTGGCCCCTCCCAGGGATGAGGCCACATACCCTGGCAAGACAGGGAGGCCAGGGCACTCTTACTGTGCTGTCCTTGCAGCATGGGGCCTGCACCCTGCTGGGCAGCAGCACCTGCTCTTCTGAGCTCGGGGTTCAGCTTGCCATGCCCTCTGTCCTGGGCCCTTCCTACCTCACTGGATTTTGGTCCTCAACAAAGAGGACCACAGTGCCTACAATGCCTACAATGCTGGATGCACTGAAGTCCTTCAAGAGAGCCCTGGCCAGGGGCAGCTCAGAGACCAAGCTCTGGGTTGTCCCTTTTGGCCTGCAGGAGCCTCCAGGCTCTGGAAACAGATGTGGACTTGGGCCTGTGTCCTGCTCCTACTGGGCACAGCCTTGCCTGTCCCCAGGCTAGGGATGGGACCCAGACCCCCAAAGCCACACCCAGGGCCTAGTGGCCACCAGCGGCTCTGCAGGGTGGACACAGGGTCTGTGTTGGGAAGTGCACCTGTATTCTGGCTGATAGAGCAATAAACCAGTCTGCGCCTCCTCTCTGCTCCTCTCGCTCTCGCATTCAGTACCCTGGGATCCCCTCCACCCATAGCCCTGGTTGGGCCTAGACCAACTGCCCTGTTCCTTCACTCCAAGGTCAAGCTGGGAGCCACATGGGTGCCCTGTATTGGCTCCTGTGTGCCCAGATGGGCTGTGGCAGCACATGGGCCTGTCTTGTTCCCAGGCAGGGGCTGTGGGGCTGGTCCTGTGGACACATGATATGACCAGAATCACCCATAATTGTCCCTCTGGCCCACCAGGAGCAGTGCAGGCTTTCCTCTACCTGGCAGCTGAGGCTAGTGTCAGGACAGATGTGATGTGGGGGTGTGATATGGTGGTCCCAAGTTCTTGGCATCTAGAGGTTTACCCCTTTGTCCCCAGCTGAGGTGACCCAGGACAACCTAGCATCTGTCAGAGGGGTGGGAACCACTCTGTGCCGAGCTCCAACCGTGAGGCTTCCCAGGGATCCACTGACCTCTTGGATGGGGAAGGGGAGGGTGGGTTCCCTGACCCCACAGAGGGCATCCTGGAGCTGCCTCTCCATTTTGGGTGCCCCTCCTGGGCAGGGGCTCAGGAGGGTTGGGGAAGGTTCTGGGAAGGGACCTTCTGGGGATGGGAGTGGTCAGCATCCTCAGGCTGCAGATGGTTGGCAGGTGGGAAGGGCATGGGCCATGCCAGGCAGGGGCCTGGAGAGTTTTTCAGGGATAGGTGGAAGGGGCCAGGGAAGGGTAGCATGGCCTGGACTAGCTGTAAGTGGAGGGTGGATGGTTACTATGCAGATGGAGTTGGGTAAGGATAGGGCAGTGGGTCTGTCCCCAGGAGGGGGGCCAATGGCTCTGGCCACCTGGACACCAGCCCCATGATTCCCTTGGACCTTGACATGGTATCAGGCTGCCCCCAGGTTTAGAGCTGGGGTTCAGAGTCAGCCTTGCAGGACAGCCAGCCTTGGGATGAAGTGTGTGCTAGGATTTGGGGCACATGAAGGATGAAGGATGGGTTTCCGGTCCCCTGGCCCAGGAGGTGGAGGAGTTCTCCATGGGACACCTGGGTGAGGACAGGCCTGAGCTCCAGGGGAGGAAGTAGCTGTCCCCAGTGTGGGTTCTGGGGCTTCTGTCTCTGTGCCAAGCCTCCATTCCTCACAGCCTCCTGAGTGGGTGGGTGAATGAAGCAGGTGGGAGAGGCCAGCTGGGGGTCAGCCCACTGGACTGTCTCTGACAGGGACTGGTCTCTGGAGGCCCCTACCTGGGATCAGGCCACACCAGACCCTGGGCCTTACCATCTGCTGCTAACCTACCTCTTCATAGGTGTTACCCAGGAGGGCTCCGCCCAGCCCTCCCTTGGAGCCGACCAGGAAGTCCCATCTGTGCTACAGAGACTGCTGGGCCCTGAGGCTCCAGGCCCTTCTTCAGGGGACTTTGACAGCCCCACCCCCGGCCCCAGGGAACCACTGGCATTTCAGGAGGCTGGCCCCCAGGATCCAGAAGCCTCAGGCACACCAGGTAAGCCCTGCAGGGAACTGGCTGCAAGGACACATCCTGTGCTGACCCTGTCCTGGCCAAGGAATGTCCTTGGGCTCTGAATTTGCACATGGCCACCCCAGCGTTCTCAGCATGGTGTCAGTTAGGTGTAGGTCTGGCCCAGTGTCTCTCTCAGGACCAAGAGTAAGGCAGCTTCGTCTTGTCTGTCACCACCACCAGCTGTGACAGATTGGTGCCCACAGGGGATGGAGAGGCAAAGGCTAGGGATGGCATCTCTGTGGGAGGCTGCTGGATCAGAGTGGCCACAGAGTTCTGGTGTCCAGGAACGCGGTGATGGAGCAAACCCCTGGTGTTGCTTGGCCTGCCTTGGCACTGGTGTTCACTTTCCCTGCTGCTGCTTTGGGGAGCAAGCCGAGCCCCTTCCCATCCTGGGCTCCCTTTCCCTCCACTCATTCCCTGTGTCCTGCCTAAAGATGGAGGGGTTCCCCTAAGTTCAGCCTCCATCCAGCCCTGTCCTTGGAGGCCCAGCACATTGCCCCTCCCTGCCCACCCAAGTGCTGGCTCCAGCCTGAGATGCCTCAGTTCACCTGCAGCCAGCCTCAGGGCCCTGGAGAACCTCCCCAAGGGCACCACCGCCTGCTCTAAGTGACCACCTGGTCACCCTAAGCCCTACTTTTCTAGCCAGTCTGCTAGGCTATCCTCTGTTTTGTCCCTGGCCACTGATAGAGTGGGCCTTGTCTGTGTGCTATGGCCACAATACAACTTGTAGTGCTGGGTGACGTCACCTGCAGTCTCTCCTGCCCATAGGAAGCTGCCAGAGCCTATGGCACCCATGGCGTGGGATATAGCCACTTTCCTGGGTCACCGACCTATGCTGTCAGGATGTTACCTGGATGGTAGCCTAGCTGCTGGGCAGGGACACTGAAGTGGGTGTCCCTGGTGGGTCAGGTGCCTGCAGAATGGACCCCAGCCAGCATGCACATGCTGAGCCATGGGCTGAACCTGGGCTTTGGGGCAGTCTCACCCATGGCCCCCAGGTCCCTGCAAGCAGTGGTCTTGCTGAGCATACACACACCCTGGCCTGGTGATGTGGGGGACAGCTGGCCAGTGCAGGGCCGAGGAGGGTCCCTTGAGCCCCAGCCCAGCTCTGTCTCACGAGGTTCCTCATCTCCCAGCAGCTGAGATCCCAGAGGTGCCACAGCCTCTCATCCAGGAAGTCCTGGAGCAGGAGACGGTGACTGGTTCTGGGGTCCAGGGACAGACCGTCCCCATCCGGTAACCTCCCCCAGTTAACTGAGTCATGAGATGGGGGCAGTCTTGCCAAGGACAGCTCATGGGTGGGCAGGTCCATCCACTCTGGCCGTGTGGTACTCAGAGGTAATGGGGTGGTCCTGTGGCCTCCTGTGCACTCCTTGACTGCCCCAGGCCAAGCCAGTAGGCAGGAAAGAAGGCCAACCTTAGGGAAGGAGGCGCAGGAAACCCCCACAGCAAGGACCAGGGTCTTCCATCTGCACACCTCATCCCCCCGCATGTGGGGAAAGCCTAGGACCCCATCTTGTCACCTCTAGCCAGCAGAAGCTCACCTAGCTCTGTGATTCCAGGGTGGAGGGTGCTGCCTGGCCAGGGGCAGGTGCCGGGCAGATGCTCTGGGATGTCCACAGCCATGTAATCACAGAGACCACACAAAGGACCTATGTGTACCAGCCCATGTGCTAATTAATTAGACAAATAGAATTTGTTAATTAATTAGACACCAATTAATAAGACACCAAATAGAATTCACACATGTGCAATTAATTAGACACAGTGTAGGCACTGGGCAGATCACCTCCCCTGAGCCCTGGTAGCAAGGGATGCTGATATGTTTCTCTACCATCATGAGACCATACCTAGAGCCCACTCTGAGTGGGAGGCCAGTGAGAGCCCCCAGCATGTATGGATTGGCAAGCTTGCTCCTCCTGCCCACCCCTCCAGGGCCCAGCTTGGACCTCTCACAGGTACAAAGCAGGGGAAGGTAGGTGGTGATCTGGGGACCATGGCCTCAGGGGGTACTCAGGGCTGAGCCAGGACACATCTGATCAACAGCAGCCCTGAGACTTTAGTGACCTGGCCCACACACCTGCAGGTTAAGCCACCTAGGAATGGAGGGAGCATCCTAAGACTCTGGGGGTGGGACAGATTCATAGCAGGACCCAGCCCAGGATGGTCATCCACCCTGATGTCAGGAGTGTGACCCAATCTGCAGAGAAGGGACACACCTTCACACACACAAACCACCCACCCAACACCGAAAGTCGAGTTGATGTCACTGCGTCTCGGGCAGCAAAGGTGACTTCCCCAGCGTGGTGTAGCTGTGCATTGTGTAGCAGCAGGGTGTGGTGGCTGCCATCAGCAGTGATGGTCCAGTCGTTGTCAGGCTGTACCATAGTTCCGTTGATGTACCAGGTGGCTTTGCCCACTGGCAGGGCCTCTCTGAGCACACAGGAAAAGCAAGCCTGTGTGCCGGCTTGCACCACCACATCCTTGGGGGCCTCCAGGACTTCCAGGCGCCAGCCTGCAGTCAGGGGTGGAATGAATGCTGGTGTGTAGGAGGGTCCAGAGAGGGCAAGCCCAGCATGGCCCACTGGGTCTCCCACTGAGTGGGAGTGGACAGAGACCCCATCTCCACCAGCTCTCCCTACCTGCAGAGCCCCACGCTGGAGGGGCCTGGGAGACACATTCCCTGCACTGGAAGCTGCACTCCAGTCCTGGGAGCGCTGCCCAGCCCCTGGAGGAGTCTTGGAGACCCCCTTCAGGCTCCCCACATCTCACTCCATTCCCTAGCCGCTTGTCTCAAAGACTGATATCCTGCCTCCAGCCAACTCTCCAGGCCCTGCCCTCTCCCAGGTGTTCACAGCCCGCAGACTCACACCACCCAGCCGGCTCAGTCACAGGCATAGACAAAACCTGTCCTCATGTCCCAACAGCACGCCTGGCCCTGCTGCTGTGCAGGTACACTCCCCCCATGGCCCTGCTGATGGAGGCCTCCCTGGTCCTCGGCCCCTGTCCCCACTCCCTCTCGGGTTCTCTTGGTCATGGGTCCCCCAGAAGCACAAGCTCAGCAGCAGCATACCCTGATCAGGCAGCTGTGCAGGACCCTAGCACTCTCCCAGAGGCCACCAGCCCAGGTGGAGGACTCTCCTGCAAGCTGCTCCTGTCCCAGGCCCCATCCCCTGAGTGAGCAGTCCAGACAACTCTTTTTGGAGGTAGAGTGGGGGTTCCCAAGGAGCAACTTCCCTTCTGGTGGGAGAGTCCTGGAAGCCACCTTGGGCTGCCCAGAAAGTGGCCCAACCTCCTGTGGGAGAGGTCTCACCGACCTCCGCCCCGTCAGCTCTCATTGCCATTACCTCTGACGGTGAGGAAAGCAGACGTGACCATGTCCCCAGCCAGGAAAGTCACCCGACAACTGTCCTGTGGCCTCAGGTTTTTGAGCAGCAGTAGGTGTCGCAGGCCGTTCTCGAAATATACCACCTCCGCGTTCTCCGAGGTGTGCACGGGCTCATCGTCCAACAGCCAGGTGTAGGAAGCCACCTCAGGCTGGGACAGCTAGCACTCAAACAAGGCCTCCCCGCCCTCAGGCACATCCACATTCTCCAGGCCCTGGACCACAGTGTTCTTGGCTGTAGGGAGAGCAAGGCTCAGGGACTGCTGACCTCACTGTCCCTTGGGAGAGCCAGCATTTTCAGGAGGGCGGCACCCAGGCCTGTAGTGTTCCCTCCACACCCTGCCCACCCTTTGGGCCCCTCACATCAACAGTGGTCTCCTGACCACAGGAAACTCACAGGTGTTCACAGACCGCAGACTCACACCACCCAGCCAGCTCAGTCACAGGCATGGACAACCCTGTCCTCGTGTCCCAATAGCACTCCTGGCCCTGCTACTGCTCACGTACATTCCCCCCATAGCCCTGCTGATGGAGGCCTCCCTGGTCCTCGGCCCCTGTCCCCTCCTCCCTTTCAGGTTCTCTTGGCCATGGTTCCTCCCAGAAGCACAAGCTCAGCAGCAGCATGCCCTGATCCAGCAGCAGTGCAGGCCTAGGGCAGGTTGCCTGCCACCTCCCAGGCCTGTTCCCACTATGTAGGTCCCCTAATCAAAACAGTCCAATAACACACATTGAAACTAATGCATTAATAAATATATTCCCAACAAAGAAAAGTACAGAACCAAGCAGATTCACAGTTGAATTTCATCAAATCTTTAAAGAATTAACAATGATGTTCCTCAAATTATTTATGAGATAGAAAGGGGTGAGAAGGTCCATTTCCAAATTCATTCTGAGAAGCCAGTATTAACCTAATACAAAAACCATATGAAAATACAATAAGGAAATAAAATTAGAGACTTATATTCTTGATAGGTATAAATGCAAAAATCCTTCATGAAATACTTGCAAACCACATTCAACAACATTAAAAAATCATAATAATGGTCAAAATGGTTTCATTCTCAAGAGACAGGAATGCTTTCACATACACAAATCAATAAAAATAATATACCACACAAATAGAAACAAGGACAAAAATCACATAACCATCTTAATAGATGCATTAAAAACCTTTGACAAAACGAAAAACTTTTTTGTTAAAAACCATGAAGAAATTAGGGATAGAAGAAATTTACTTCAACATAAATATATGATAAAACCAAAGCCAACATTATACTGAAGGGAAAAAAATCAAAAGCATTTTCTCCCAAATCAGGAAGAACAGGATGTCTACTTTCCCTGCTTATGTTCAATATAGTATGCAAACTTTTAGCCAGAGCAATTAATAAAGAGAAAGAAATAAAAGAGATTAAAATGGAAATGAAGAAATCAAATCATCCCTGTTTGCAGGTGATATGATCCTATGTCCAAAGGCTATAAAGCCTCTACCAAGACTTCTAGGTCCAATAAATTGAGCAAAGTAGCACAATACAAAATGAACATATAGAAATCAGAAGCCTTTCTATTCACCAATAATGAACCTTATGAGAAAAAAATAAAGAAAATAATTACATTCATAATAGCCTCAATAAAATAAAATAAAATACTTAGGGATCAATACAAGAAAGTGAAAGAGCTCTATAAGGAAAATTACAGAACACTGAACACTATAAGTTGAAGAAGGCACAAGAAGACCTCCTATGTTCATGGATAGGCAGAATTAACATTATGAAAACTGACATATTACCAAAAGCAATGTACAGACTCCATGTGACTCCCATAAATTCTTCACAGAAATAGAAAACACATTCCTGAAATTCACATAGAAGTAAAAATGATTCAAAATAACAAAAGCATTTCTGAGCAAAATAAAAGCAATGTTTGAGGCATCTTCATACCTGATGTCAAACTAGACTACAGAGATATCATAACAATAAACAGCATAAAAACAGACACATAAATCATGGGATAGAATAAAAGACACACAGACAAACCTACTCAGATACACACTTCCTGATCCTTCACAGAGGTGCCAACAACGCACATTGTTGCTTGAAAATGGTGCTTGAAAAATAAAAAGTGGATCCCTATCTCTTACCCCATAAAGTCAACCCAAAGCGGGTCAAGGAGCTAGGTATAAAATCAGAAACCTTGTAGCTACTAGAAGAAAACATAAGAAAAATACTTCAACATGTATGCATAGGTAATTAATTCCTGAATAGGACTTGATAGTACAGGAAATAATAGCAAGAATTAATAAGGTATGACATTTCATTTAAAAGGTTCTGCACAGCAAAGAAAACAAGAATGTAGAGAGCCTACAGAATGGGAGAAAAATCTTTGCCAGTTACTCTCCTGACAAAGGATTAATAACCAGCATATACAAATAACTCAAAAATTAAATACAAAATTACATAAATAAATATAATAATCCAGTCAATAAATGATCACATGCACTGACACTTCTCAGAATAAATACAAATGTCCAACAAGTATATGGGAAAAAAAAAGTTCCAGCTTTTTAGAGACCAGGGAAATGCAATCCAAAACTACATTGAGATTCCACGTAACTCCACTCCAAATGGCAATCAAGAGTACCAATAACAATGAATGCTGCTGAGGATACAGGGAGAAACTGTACTCCCACTTGGTGGAAATGTAAATTGGTACAGCCGCTTTGCAAATCAGGGTGGAGTTTCCTCAAAAAGCTAAAAAATAGAATTACTCTCTACCACCTCTTGGAATTTATCTGAAAGATTTAAAAGCAGCATACTTTAAAGATACATGCATACTCAGTTTTATAGCAGAACCATTCACAATAGTCAAGGCAAGAAGTCAACCTAGGTTGTCTGTCAACAGATGACTGAACACAGAAAAATGCAGTCAGTGTATACAATGGAGTTTGGTTTTTTTTTTTCCCCAATCATAAAGAATGATGAAATCATGTTATTTGAAAGAAAATGGATGGAACTGGAAAGCATCCTGTTACACAAAATAAGCCAAACCCAGAAAGACAAATGTTGCATGTTTTCTCTCATGTGGAAGCTAAACAGAGAAAAGGAGAAAAAAAAATGAACAACATGTTATGCTAAGAAGACTCTTAGGGTAGAGGAGGGGACCATGGGAGGACGCAGAGGAGGGCAAGGAGAGACAACAGGAAGTGAAAGTGATCACGTTATACTATGCTCATGTGCTAAGACGCCCCAGTGAAACCCATTATCCTGTACAATTTTTATGCACTGATAAGATACATAAATTAAAAACTATAAAACATACAAAAAACAGCTCAACAGAAATCTAGGACTCAGAAATAAAGAGTAGCAATGGTAGCTGGTTCAATTTTTAGAAATAATGACAGAAATATGTTGATTCTTGACATGATTACCAGTCATCCATTAAACCCGAAGGGAATTCTGGGTTTAGATCAATAGTAAAGTGGAGAAAATCAAAATTGAGGAATTTGTTTCTTATACTCACATTAGCACTTATTGCCTTGGATGACCTCATTGTCTAAAACGACTTTAGCTCATGTGATATTTTTTTAGCATTTAATGGGAGGAAATTTCCTGCAGAATAGCCAGCTACTATTATTTTTGCATTAATGTCAACACCGATCATTGTGCTCTGACTCCTGACAGTTTTTACCTTCCGATAAATAATAGATAGCTATTTTTAATGCAAGCAGTTATAAAATGGTTCTTACAGTTAAAAACTTGCCAAATTATTTTCATCTATTTTAGAGTGTTCTCAAGGATTAGAAATATGACTGATTGTAAAGTTAGCACTAACAATTATGTCTCTAACTTATCCAGTTTATCAGCAATATCTTTTTATACTTCTGCTCATATATTTTGAACTTCCCTGTGAATTACATGGAGGTTTTAAATAGTTTGCTTTTGTTGTAAAAATTATTAAAGAGTATTAACTTTTTATATGTTATATATTTCAAAAGAGTCCTTATAAAAACTGTTTGTAGGGAGAACACCAAAATTTATTTAAGATCATTCAAAGACATTAAATACTTGCTAAGGAAACTAGGTTACTAATTGGGTGATAGGCTATAGAAATTTAAAATGTTGGTAAATTATATTTAATCATGATTCAACTATTTAGTCATAGTTTATTTTCTTACTTTGTTATAAAATGTAGTGGTCTTAGTAGAGCAAATTATCATTAGGACAAGTTATTGGGGTTATTTTAAAACTTTGGTTGTATTATTAAAGAATTTTTTTAAGCCCTAGCTATTTTTATCTGATGAAATTAAACTGATTGAGGTAAAAAAAAAAAGAAAAATTACATTAGTTTAGTTGCCTAAAATCCATCTGTGCTCTAATCATGTAAGCACTTAAAATGTAAGAGCCCATCTCTCAGAAAATATTAGAAAGCTGCAATAAATATAATTATGCAAAAATTTTTAGTTAAACTTTTGTTAAACATAAATATTAATGAGTTTATTTATCATCTTTATGGAGAGGCAAAATAGTGGTTAAGATACAGAGGCTAGAGTGTCAATTTCAGATCTAATTCCTACTCTGCTATTTATTTATTCTCACCAAATCAACATATCAAAATTCCCAACTTCAACACCTTTGTTTATAAGATAATGAAAACAGTTCTCTGTAGCATATGTGGTTGTTGTGGGGATTCAGTGAGATATTTCATTTAAGGTATTTGGCCCAGTATCTGTCCTATAAGTGTTCTTTTAATGTCATCTACTATTACAAAAAGGTAGGTAGCATCTGGCTACAGAATAATAAAAATGCATCTCTTTAACTAACAAGCAGGAGAATGCACATAAGTTAACACATTTCATATGTAAACTATCATTTCCTAGTAAAGACAATATAACAAAGTAGAAATGATTCGATATGTAAATAACAACCTCTTTCATAAATAATAACTAATTAATTTTTCCAATAACATCAATCTTTAAGTCTGATATTGTCATTTCCTTGAACTTCCTCATGAATATCCTGACTTGCTTTAGACATGGCCTATTTCCTCACATCCCTCTATTATACTAGGATTTGAAATGAACTAAATCATATAGAATTTATACAGTGAACATTTTGTTAAATGTAACAGATGTATGGAAAACACACAACTTGATGGGGGCCCAAATCATTAATTTCTTCATAAGGGAGTTGCCATTCCCAGGTAACCATCTATGAATCCAGGGATGCAATTTATTTTTTATTTTTATTTGTTCTAATTAGGTCTATATGACATCAGAATGCATTTTGATTCATTGTACACAAGTGGAGCACAACTTTTCATTTATCTGGTTGTTGTACAAGATATAGTGTCGAACTATATGTGCAGGCATTCATGTACCTAGGGTAATGATGTCCCTCTCATTCCACCATCTTTCCTGCCCCCATGTCCCATCCCTCACCTCCCTTCCCTTTGCCCCATCAAAGCTCGTCCATTTTTCCCATGTTCTCCTGCCATTATGGATCAGCCTCCACTTATCAGAGAGATCATTCAGCCTTTGGTTTTGGGGGAAGCTTACTTCAATTAGCATGATAGTCTCCAGCTCCATCCATTTACTTGTAAATGCCATCATTTTATTCTCTTTTAATGCTGAGTAATATCCATTTGTGTATATATTCCACACTTTCTTTATCCAGGGATGCACTGTTAACTGCACCTCAGTTGGTCCTATCAGCAATCTGCTTCCTCATCGTCAAGCCCCAAAGATTAACCATTCCTCTGCCTCCTTATCAAGGGACTCACAGTCTATGCTTCCTTGTCTCTGGTACCCTTCACCCTACATTTCTCCCGGGAAGCCGAACCACTTTAATGACCTTTTGTGGAACTGCATTTATTGTCACTGTGTGTCCATATTCCACAGCATAAACATGTCATGGCTTCTTTATTCATCCTGTCCTTGATACAAGTGGGTTCCCGGCTGAATGTGTGTGTGTGTTATGACAATGCTGCTAGATCATTCCTACATGTGATGCACCGGGAACATATGCAGGACTTTGGCTGAGTTGATAGGAGTTGAGTTACTGAGTCACAAAGTCTTGGGGAGATTCCTAAGTTTAAATTCCTATATTTGGCTTGCATAGATACTTCAAGAAGGAACACATTTTGACAGAAGGGGATTTCCTGATCCTACATTTGACAGCTATGAAAAGAGTAATTTGTGTACAAAGTATCTTTCAAATGGGCCTAAGAAATACCAGTAAAGCAGCTAGTCTAGCTGCTGTGTGCTAGCCATTATGCTAGGTTTTGGGGGATAAAAAGGACAAAAGAGCCCTGAGTCAAACTTTCAAACAGCACAAAATCTAGCACAGGAGATAAATGCAAAATAAAACATCAAGCTGATGAGTTCATAGTTATGGATGAACTGGGCACTCTGAATTAGAGGAAGATGATCCAATGACATTGTATAAGAATGTCGTGGGTTCTAACTAAGAGCTCCAAAAAGACTTCCTCTCAGGACATTGAAGGAATGAATAACAACCAAATAGAAAAAGACAAGTCAGAAGGGCTTTCCAAATGTAAGAGACAGCAGGTGCTGTGAGCCCGTGAAGGTGAAGGTGGTAGCTCCCTGGCCGCCCGGGCTTGGTGGAGCTCTGAGTCACCAGACCTCAGAGAGACACAGAGAGGGGTCCAAACTCGGTTTTTGGTTATTGTTAAGGATTTGGGATAGTTTCCTATGAATTAAAAATTGTGGGAGGATTTTAATGTGGCAACAGGAAGAGGTGAAGAAGAGCTGCTATGTGGAGTGCAGATTGGATGAGGACCACCATGAATGCAGAGTTCTTAATGACAGAATTTCTGAAAAGGGGTGACAGTGTCTCAGACATGGGGTGACAGTGTCTCAGACATGGGGTGGAAGTGGAGAGGCTGAGAAGCTGATTGATTACAATAACATCTAGAAAAATCAATAGCGCTCGTTAAATGAGGCCACATTAAGAAATAGCTCATCACGGATATCCCAGTGTCTGGTTAGCTCAACTAGATGGGTAAATAACTGGTTAATTCTGGGAATGAAATCCCTCTAGTTTGGGATGTAGCTAATCTAATACAGTGCTCTCTTTCATCTATATTTACATCTTGGAATGAAATCCAAGATCAAATTTCCTGAGCTGTTTATTGCTCCCTTTGAAATGCTGTTTCTCCTGACAGGGACCCAGCGGCTGCCAATGTTATCTTGTCACTGACATCCATCTCAAGCCTTCCATCTTTTTACGACTACTGATTGTGTATTTCAGCATGAAACACATTTTGGGAGGTACTTAAAGAAAACATCTGTTGTATACGCATATGAGATAGATCAATGGTAATCACCCACTCACTCACTATCTACTGATCAGTTTGAATGCTCCTGAGATACCGTTATGAATTTCTTCTCATTTCATTTCCTCTGTGGGTTTGTTTTGGGTTCTGTTTATGATCATACACCTAATGGAAATACATCATCTTTGCGGAGCTGTCGCAGAGAGGCCTGTGACTGTTCAGTTTCAGTATGGTGGGAAATGTGAAACTGGATAACCCTACATAAGTAAACTTGTCTCCCAAGCCTATATCTGCATTTGGGGATTCGTTCAGTACCCAACTTGTAGTTTTGAAGCTGCAGGTGACTCATCTTATTCTAGGCAGAAACTATGTTTTGGATGACTTAAGATAGTTTGAGACAGGCACAGTGGTGTACCCAATTGGAATCCCAGTAACTCGGGAGACTGAGGCAGGAGGATCACAGGTTCAAGATAACATTCAGCAATGTATTGCAGTTCTCAGTGACTTAGCAAGACTCTGCAAAATCAATAAATAAAAAATAAAAAGGGCTGGAGATGCAGCTCACTGTTAAAACAACTCCCCCAGAGTTCAATCCCCAGTACGCAAATAAATACAATTTGTTCGTAAAAGCTAGAAATTCTTGACAAATGGAGAACTAAATGTATATCTTTATTTTCCTTTCCGTAGCTCCATTTTTCCTTTGGAAATTAATTTTGCATATCACTGACAGATTTCATTTTCTAAAGATACATCATGCGTCACTTTTTTAAATCAAAGGCAACAATGATGAGTCTTTCTGGCACACTGCACAGAACAGGAGTATGTCTAAGAAACCCTGCGACTTCTCTCACCCTGAAACACCACTTCATTTGCCTCTACCTCCCGGAAGGCTAGCTCTCCTGAATCAGCCAAGTCTATGCAATGCACCCTGCTCTCCTTCAACACTTGAATTTCTAGGTATGCACCTTTCCATTCCCATTGGTCCTTAAAAGGCCTTCACCCCTCCAAACACATCCCATGTCTCCAGGCTGAGATGAAATCCTAACTCCTCCGTTAGATCTCCATAATTATCCCAGCTCATCTCGATCACTGACTTCTTCAGTTACCTTAATTGCATACCTAATCCAGTTTGTTACCTTAAGCAATTAGTTGATTTTCGGGGCAACATTTTAATCATTAATGGATATTATCTTCGATGCCTGACAAAAGGGGACTCATTCTTATCTAACTACAGTCTGTACACAATGCTACCCCGGCTCTGCATAGAGAGGAAGTCCAATGATTGACTGACAGATTGACTGGACCCCTCTGAGATGTTTATTAAACACAATTCGGTAATTTGGCTGTGTTATTGCTTTCAAAGTTACATGTACCCTGAAGGATATAAAACATTCCATTTGTGTTGTCTAATCTTTCCTTGTAATACTGTCATATAATTTTTTTATTTCAGCAAGGAGAGAGAGAGCCAGAAATGGAAGAAACTGCAAATGGAAGTCACTGAACCATTTGGAAATTCAAAGTTATTGAGAGAAAAAGCTGCGAAGATTAGTCACACTCTTCCTGCCGCTCTGACGTGGCATGTGGCATGAAGATTTCCCCTTGGACTCTGTCACTGAAGAGAAGAGCCACAAATGCACAGGAAGATGCCACCCAATAATTGCCACTCACAATGTCAGGGATAGGTAGGATTCTGTGTTTTCAGAACTGAATGTCAACATATATGCATATATTGAATAGATGCCTCTTAGAAAGTATTAATTTGCCATTGCTACTGTGGCATCAAGAGATGACTTTTTACATAACATATTCACTTATGTGTTTTTTCTGGGGTGGGGGTTGGGTACCAGGGACTGAACTCAGGGGCACTTGACCACTGAGCCACCTCCCCAGCCCTCTTTTGTATTTAATTTAGTGACAGGATCCCACTGAATTGCTTAGCACCTCACCATTGCTGAGACTGGCTTTGAACTCCTGATCCTCCTGCTTCAGCCTCCCAAACTGCTGGGATTACAGGTGTGTGCCACTGTGCCTGGCCCACTTGTGTGTTTAGTTGTTACATACTAAGTCCCTGCCTTGTATTAAAGCAAAATTCCTGAACAAAGAAAACTGACTATGCCTTTACTTCATTAAACTCCAAATACAAGCAAAATGTAACGCACCATTTCTGATAAATGCTTACAATAGACAAAACCCAAACTTAACCCCAGCCAATCAGGAGTGGCCAAATAACATATGCTTATGCACCTGCAGATTTTCTAATATGATAAACCAAAAAGGGAGATTCTGCTACTACAACCAGATAATTACTTTATTTTGCTTCCTTATTCGCCCTACAAACACTCTCCTGTAGCACCTGACATTGGAACCCTAAACCTACTTAGGCTGGCTGTTTCCCAGTTCATGAATTGCTCCTTACTCCACTGAATGCTTTAGGATGTTATTGTGTCTGGGTTATTTTTTTTTCTTTCTTTCTTTTACATGTGACAAAAAACAATGATGGTTGCTAGAGATACAGCAGAGAACAGGGAAGCAACACTCAGACTTACTGTCCAGAGGTGCAGAGAGAGAAACAGTAAAGAAACTAATCTAAAAGGTGATAAATGGAGGTTATTTCATTTATGGAAAATTAACAAGTGCCATCATAGAAAATGACAGGCAGAATCTGCTGAACATATTCTTTGAGGAAATATAGTTTATCTGATCCCTGAGGAATAACAAGCAACTGGCTGTGCAGAGACTATTTTTTTATGTTATTTACTAAATAGGTTTATAGCAGTTATATGGGACATGAAACAAACTTTTTTTTTAAATGTACTGAGAACACAGCCTGCTCTTGTGGTCTCAGCTCATAGCCTCTTCAACAAGACTGCCCTGTGATGTGGACAGTTGGTTATTGGTTGCTTATCAAAGTCCTTGTGGAAATAAATATAAAAACAATCATAATTGAAGATTTAATGAGTGAAATAAATTTTTTATGCCTCCTGATTTATTTTTCTACTCAATCCACTGGTTCTTTTGAGGGTACTTTCCTATTCCTTATGATATACATTTTCTTTATCTAAAACTGACCTAATGCTTAAATGATCATAATTAAGCTGGGAAATATAACTCTAGGAGTGAAGGTGTTTGTATTCTGGTTCAATCTTTTATCACTTAGTAGTTCCGTGGCTGACGGCTCTCAAAATCCTTCCTTTGTAAAGAACCAAGTTAGTCAGATTTTCATTGCTATAACAAAACACCTAAGGTAAATCAACTTAATAAACTGGTTTACAGTTTAGAAGTTTCAGTATGTGACTGACAGACCCCATTGCTTTTGGACCTGGGGAGGCAAGTACATCACTGCAGGAGTGTGTGGCAGAAGTGTGTTTATCTCATGGCCTGAAAAATAGAAACAGCCAGAGACCAGCATCCCACAATGCCCTTTAGGGGCATGGCGCCAGAGACCTAACACCATCTACCAAGTCCCACCTCCCAGTGATGCTGTAGACCAGAATCACGTCTTGAACATGTGGCTCATTGGGGCACATTACAAATCCAAACAGTAGCGGGAACTGAATCACCTCCAAATCAACGTGCATCATCATCCTAGGGCACTTGCCAACCCTGCTCTGGAAGGCCATAGGATTTAACATGTCTCCAGAGCCACCGCGGAGGGGTGACAGGAGAAGAACAGGGAGAGCTTAGAGCTCTCTCTTCTCCCTCCATAAAGTAAGGCCTGGCCTTCTACACTGGATATGCTGGGCTTCTGAATGTGGCTTAATTAGGAGAACAGGTTCTGTGCCTTAAATTCCTTTGTAAACCATTAGACTAAGTGATTTGATGAATCCAGCGTCTAACTGTAGGTTAAGGTTCCATGGTCTTCAAAACTAAGATTAAAATTAAGATCATTTGAGTAAGAGGAAATTAAATGAACTGGAAATTATAAGATCCAGTGCTAACAAGATTGGCTTAACCTTTTTCAAAGAGTTGGGACCCTTTATTTGAAAAAGATCCGGATGGGAACATAAAGATAGTCCAAAGCACAGATCAGCGCAGACACAAGCCAAGATGAGTTTCCCTCCAGGCATGGGCACACCACGGACCAGCAACCGCCAGGAAATTATAACTGTTTGCATCCTAGCCACCTGGGGTGTCCCCAGGTCACACCCTCAGGGCCTAGCACTGACCTGCACCCTATACCGGGCTGATCTTTGGGTTTTACCTTGTCATCTGCATTTTTTAAAATTTAAAGACTCACTTTAATTAACCACATGAAAATTTATGTGACACTACAGGCAAGTAGATGATAACTTTGACTAGGATTTGAAAACTTTATTCTTGACCATAATTTCTCCCTCAAATAGGCGTGTTATTCCTACAACAAATGGAACCTCTGATCAATTTATGCAGAGATTCCATGAATATTCACTTTGCATATAGTACATAATAGCAAATAAGAGATTGTCATGGTTACTGAATTTCTGTAACAATGAATGGCAGTAATTTGAAGGAACACTACTACATCTGTAGTTCATTTTCAGCAACATTAGACAAATATACAAGCTCAGTGAGGTGGTACAAACCTGTAATCCCATCTGCTTGGAGGCTGGGGCAGGAGGATCTCAAATTCAAGGCCAACCTCAGGAAGTTAGTGAGACTCTACATCAAAATAAAAAGTATAAAAGGCTAGAAATGTAGATCAGTGGTAAAGCACCCCTGAAATTAATCCCTATTTTCAAAACAGAATATATATATATATATATATATATATATCTCCAACACAATCCTTGTAAAAAAGATATTATTGAGTGCTGAGCTTTTGAAATAAAGCCAATTTCATACAAGACATCTGCTCTAAAGATTGTCTTTTTGTTATACAGCATTTTAAAAGATAGAGTAAGAGGGGAAAAGAAAACAGGAACTTTAAAAATTAAATTACAAAAAAATATTTTGCACCAATTTGTTCTCTAGAAAATATAGAGAACAGCATTTTAAAAGATAGAGTAAGAGGGAAAAGAAAACAGGAACTTTAAAAATTGAATTACAAAAAAATATTTTGCACCAATTTGTTCTCTAGAAAATATAGAGAACATACATTTTCTCTTTTATCTCAAGAGATAAAAAGTTCATCTCAAAAAGAACAAATGTTTTCATGCTTCAAATGAGCCCTTAAGAAATATCCTTTCTTCAAATGAATTTTTTCCCAGTTGACTTTAATTAAGTTTAGAATAGTGTACCTGGATACAAAAAAGTGAATGCAAATCAAATTACTGTCTAGACCAACAAGTGCTAACATTTCCCCTTACAGCTGTACCCTGCTCTCAATGTTTTCATGGAAACATTCACCTAAATCAAATTTCTGATAATCAATCACACTTTAAGTGCACTGGGAGAATTTGTAATTTAAAGGACTCTCCCATGATAAACTCTGAAGTAGAACTAATAATACTTGGAGTTTACACAATCTTTAACTGCTTTCATTATTGTATATATCACTCTTTACACTTAACAAATCTGCCTAAAAGGAGGAGCACATAGACAAGACAACTGGAGGAGCATCTTTCCATGCATCTAGGAAGAGATGTCAGCTAAACTTGCAGAAGGGTTATTCATCCCCAGTGGCACCATCATTTCGTGTGTATTAGTCAGTGTTCTCTTACTATAACAGATACCCGAGATGACCAGCTTAATAAGATAAAAGGTTTATTTTCACTCACAGTTTTAAAATTCTACTTCATGATCTAACAGACCCATTACTTTTAGGACTTTGAGGTTGGTGGGGAAGTAGCACATTGTGGGTACATGGGGCAAAGCCTTTCAGCTCATGATCTGGATGTATAAGAGAGGAGGAGGAGGGCTGGGATCTCACTATTTTCTTCAAGGGCATGCTCCCCATAACTGGAAGACCCCACACTAGGCCCCACCTCTGTTAATCACTCCCCAATAGCTTCAAACTGGGGATTGGCCTTCTCCATATGGGCCTTTGGGGGCCATTCAGATCCAAACTACAACACTCCCCAAAACTGTACACAGGTGTCTGCTGCCAGTGACCCCTCAGAGCCCACCAGGGCCACAGCTCCAGTTGCTCGGGTTGGGCTCATATCCTAGGGCACTGAGGGCATGAAAACACTCTAAGGATGCATCACAGAACTAGGGATTGGGTTGCTATGGGGAGAACTCAAGGAAGAAGGGCTGTGTTCTGGGTTGCTACTCTCAGGAATGGAAGGACCAATTCTGTGACGTGAACATTGCCCTAACCCCCACCTAGAGAAGAGAAGACCAGATGCTGGGGCCATGATGGATGGAAGGCCCCACTCAGGGGGGAGTGTGACATTTGGTATTTTGTGGGCAGTGTCCCTGTATGGTGGGCAGGACAGGAATAACAAGTGGTTTTATTTCTTTCTTGTTCTGTCATGTTTAAAACAATGTGGGCATGTCCTAAGAGTGCTTATAGTCAGCAGGGGAATGTCAAGTCCTAGGACAGCAGATGAAACACCAAGTTCCCACGGTGGTACCCCACCCAGCCATCTCCTAGATGCCAGGGGGGACTTTACTCTTTCTTGCTGTCCATGTGTTCAAATTTATGGATAGCACTATACCAAAAATATTCTGCCCCAATGTGTTCCCTGGGAAACACAGAGGAGGTACGTTAGGTTGCATTTAAATCCCTAAGTCTGCGTGTATCACTTATCTGACTAGGTCTAACTCTTCAAATGCCTCCAACAGTTGTATACATTAATTTAATTAATTTGCACTAATGATAAGCATAAGTGTCTACATATTTTTGTTTCCCTAAATATCCTCATTTCAAAAATGCTGCACCTGCTTACTACATACTCTTGTCTCTCAAATTTAAAGGTTGTACATTATAGTCACTGGAATTCCACAGCCATTCCACAGCCGGGCACCTTAATTCACAAATTATCCAAAATTTGTTTTCAAAATCCTCTTTGTTTTTAATACATACCCTTTTGTGCAATATTAAATAATGTGATTTCCCAGTGTTCAGTACCAAGCTATTTTATTTTACACTTGTTGATTGAGACTTATTGAGTGCACTGTGGTATGTACTGTGCCAAGCACTTTCCATAACATAGCTGATTTAGGCTCTGAACAGACCTGTCGATCCACTTTCAGTGTGGTTTAGAGACACTGCCTACTCCTTCAATTCACAAAGTAGGGGCAGAGAGATACACTTGAACACAGGCTATCTAATTTCTGAACCCAGACCTTCAAACACTGTTAAAAAAATAATAACTGAGCATTTTATCCTGGGCAAAACGTACAACACTATATTATTTCTGAATTCCAATATCTCAAGTTTCTACATACAAACAAGTTCAGAGAAAAGAGGAAACACGTTTGAAATAGGTTCCTTAAGGATCCTCCTGAGAAACCGATTGAGGTAGATTTTTTAAGGCATGTATAATTTCCTTCTGGCAAGATGGTGGGAGCAATGATGAACACAGAGGATAAGGTGTCGTGGAGGAAGAAGCTATTTCTGTTGGGGAACCCAGCTAGAATAGTTTAGCTGGAGTTGGGGGAAAATATTGGGAGAATATAGAGCCAAAAAAGGTAAAAATGAAGTCATTAGCAGAAATCACTGCCTAGGAAACACTTAGATGTTTCCTTTTAAGTAAAAGTACAAGGATTTTATGTTGGGTTTCCTTAAATTTAACCAGAAAAGAAAAAAAAAGACAAAGAGGAGAATAAGCAGATAAACCCCTTTTTTCTACAAATCAACTTTTATTTTGCACCTTCTGTGTGTATTTGATCAGTGTCAACTGCCAAATATTTCATATAAGCAAAGCAAACAGCCCCATGAGGACCCACTAGAGCCATCACTCCATGGTGGTCTGGTCTCAGAGTAACACAGTTTTGTTATCAAACACAGAATTTTTAGGCTGTGGACAGCATCACAGAACTGCACACAAGACTGCCATCCAGATGTGATTTAAAAGTCATTACCCTTGGACGACTGAGCTGTCATTGGCCTAAGTCATCTCTGGCTCCTGTTTCTACACTTGTCTCATGACCATATGTATTTAAAAAAAAAAGAAAAAAAGCCTTATTTTCATTCTTGCCTGTCATCTAGATGACTTTTGAAATTAAATTACTTTTCTAAATGAATTCCTCTCTCCGGCTTGATGATTGAAAAATATCCACAATATCTTTCCCTTGCGAATTATTCACTGAATCCTTGTACTACTTTATTGAGAAGTAAAGTAATCTTGTCATATCATGTGTGGTTTCCCCTTAGAATAATGTTGTCACAGCCTAACCTCCTCGCTTGTTCACCTCTTCCTATGTTTTAAAAAAATATATATATATATATATATATATATATATATATATATATAAAGTATATATATATATATTTTTTTCTTAACCTTTATTAGAAAGCCAAAGAATTGGGAATTTAGATGTCCTGAGAGCAATGGAAAACCTCTGATTCCCAATACTAATGTTTTGTTTAGTTTCCATCATCCACATGTGCAACATTGTGAGGCAAAAGTTGGTGTTTCTACTTGCTCCAAGACTTTTCCATAAGACTTAGTCATACAATGGATTCCAAATCACTCACCTGTATTAATTGAATCTGGTTACCTGCTGTATGCAAAGTTAGTAACTAACTGTCTTCATCCATCTGTGCTGCTATAACTAAATACTTGAAATTGGGTAACTAATAAAGACCAGAAGTTTATTCCTTACAGTTCCAACTGAGAAGTCTGAAATCAATATGCTGACAGGCTTCAGGCATGGTGAGGGCTGCTATTCCTTCTTTCATGATCCTGCCTTACAAACTGTGTCCTCTGGAGGTCAAACTTCCTATTCTCATATGCAAGAAGTGGAAGACTGACAAGAAGAGCCTGGTGAGTTCCCAGGGGTCCTTTGATGTGGTGCTATTCCATCCATTAAGGTGGAGCTTTCTTGGCCGCATCCCCTCTGAATGCCTCCCCTCTTAAACTCTTGCTTTGGGGAGTGAGTTTCAACATGCATTTTGGAGGGGACACCACAAACACTCAAACTGTAGCCCTCTTTGTCCCTCACAATCAAGCACTGAAACACTGGAGGATTATACCAGAAAACCCAACACAAAGGAAACAGAATGTAATTTTTGTGCTTTATTCTGGGAGAGACTAATAGGAGACTGGAAGAGGACTGATGTCTATCTCCAAAAATAAATTGCATGAGTCTCTTCATTTCTCTTGATCTAAGGGGTAAAAATGCATGACACGATGTATAACCTATGCAATGCCTAGAATCACTTCCTTGGGAACTGGATTGGGAACTCAAAGGTAAGTCAAGCATTAAAACCTTGAGGTAATGGTATGGAAACACTGGGAGCTCCTAGTACATGACATAGTCCTCGAGACCATTCACGGACTCCTTCAAGCAAACTCTTCCAGGTGCCACAAGCACACTAGGAACAAGAGAGACAGAGTCTGCTCTTATGAGATCTATTTTATAATAGATGGGCAACACAGTCTACAGAGGTACACAGGGGCATTAATACTAAAATGCAGACTGTGATAAAAAACCATGAATGAAATATACTTGTTGCTACCTACAAAAGAGGAAAATTCAGCCCTCATTCATAATAATGTTTCAGCTGTAATTTGCACGAGCAGACCATGAGGTTACCAAAGCAATAGGCCAATTATACTTTTCCTGTTGTATTTTTGTATTATTTTTATAACTATGATCCTCAATATAGATCATTACCACTGGGATGATTAGGTAGGGGACTATGAAGAAATCAATATAAACAGAATTTTGAATATTGCCCAAACAAGCAATTTAGATATTAGACCTGCTGAAAATTTATTTAGAGCACCAACAACCTCTGATTCAACACAAATATGTATCACAGAACCCAATCACCAGCTGGGAGTTAGTATATTTTGTTTTTCATTAAGATTTTTTTCTTTTTCTTTCTTTTCTTTTCTTTTTCTTTTTCTTTTTTTTTTTTTTTTTACTTTTTCAAAGAGAAATGATTCATTAGTGCCCTTGTTTCTTTACTTTTTGAAGGGGACTTCATTTCATGGAGCACTCGGTGAATGGCTTAATACATTTTTATATAATCTTTAGCATGACACCTGTGTCCAAGGTACAAAAGCAACTACGGGAATTCCACATCATACAATAGTTCAGGTAATTTAAGACTGCATACTTAAAAAGAGCACACTACAGGGACACAGCCATGTCAATGTTCATAGCAGCACAATTCACAACAGCTACACTGTGTAACCAACCTAGATGCCCTTCAGTGAATGAAAGGATAAAAAAAGTGGCATATATACACAATGGAATATTACTCAGCAATAAAAGAGAATAAAATCATGACATTTGCAGGTAAATGGATGGAGTTAGAGAAGATAATGCTAAGTGAAGTTAGCCAATCCCCCAAAACCAAATGCTGAATGTTTTCTCTGATATAAGGAGGCTGATTCATAGTGGGGTAGGGAGGGGGAGCATGGGAGGAATAGATGAACTGTAGATAGGGCAGAGGGTTGGGAGGGGAAAGGGAGGGCATGGGGTTAGAAAAGATGGTGAAATGTGATGTACATTATAATCCAAAGTACAGGTATGAAGACACAAATTGGTATGAATATACTTTGTATACAACTGGAGATATGAAAAATTGTGCTCTATTTGTGTAATAAGAATTGTAATGCATTCCACTGTCATATATAAATTTTTAAAAATTAATTAAAAAATGACCAATGTTTGAGGAGATAATTATGTTTGGCCCTACTTGAACATTTTGTTATGTATACATGATTCAAAACATTATATGGCACCCAATTTACATGGATACTTTTTATACTTTTATGCATCAGTTAAAAGTAAATTAAAAGACAAAAGATCAGCATATTGTAATTTCCACTTAAAATTATTTATTAAAATTGGTCTTCCTTACTTTATTCTAATTTATCAACCTCTATAGAGTTATTCCTGATTTTGAGTTGCTGCATTAGAGCATTAGAAAGTAATTTTCTCATTTATATGATACTAAAATCATTCTGTGCTATTTATTTGAAAAATGTTACATGGAGACATAATTAATTGCCTTCATAGAACCAAGAAATTTCCTTGAAAACAGGTGCAACCAAAAGTCTGTGTTACTTATATTCATTACATTTAGGGTGAATTTATAGCAGATCGTATAATTATTCAAAGAGCTGTCCTTCAAATTGAGGCATTTCTACAGTGATATTATAAAATACCAGTAGAAAAATGATCATGCTTCCTGATTTTTAATAAAAAACTGTTTACTTCACATCAAAGAGCACAGGTCTCAAAAAATATAGGAGAATCTGGTTTTTATTACAGCAGCAAAGAGAAAAAATAACCTGTCTCTAATTAGGAAATGATAGTTCTCTTAAAGCTAAAGGATTTAAAATCATTACACTTTTAACTTTCCTATTAAATGAAGTTATTTTTTTTTCCTGTCACAGGCAAGAAAAGAAGGTGGGAAGGAAACAGAAAAGAAAGAGCAGGATTTGACACAGAACTGAGGGAGTTCTAACAGTGTTGTAGGACAATTCTGAGCACCAGGTTTCTCAGCCCAAGGCAACTCAGTAAGACCCTGTTTTTAAAGAAAATACAAAAATAGGGGGGATGGCTATGGATGTGCCTCAGCAGTTAAGCACTCCCGAGTTCAATCCCCAATACCCCCCAAAAAAAGAATGTCTGAAGATTACACACAAATCATCAGCTGTAAATTCCTCTTTGCTAATAGTAAGCCAAAGAAACTCACCCTGCACCCTTTCTGAATCTTTCATACTTTCTGCCAAAGCACTTGTGTGTCACTCAGCTTTGCATCATTGTGACTAATACACCTGGCAAGAACAACGTAGAGGAGGAAAAGCTTATTTGGGGCTCACTATTCCAGGGGTTCTGTACATGGTCAGCTCCATAGTTCTGGGCCCAAGGTGAGGCAGAAGAACATCATAGGAAGATGATGGTGGAAGAAAGCTGTTCACATCATGTTAGCCAAGAAGGGGGGGGTGGGAAAGAGAGAGAGAAAGAGAAAGAGAGAAGAGCGAAGAGAGAGAGAGAGAGCGAGCGCACAAGCATTCATACTCTACTCACCAGGGACAAACATCAACCCCAAAGCACACTCCCAGGGACCCACCTCCTCCAGCCACAGCCTAGTTGCCTATGGTCACAAACCAGCACAGAAGTCCTCAAATTATTAATCTGTCAGTGGATCAATCCACAGATTAGGTTACCGCTCTCATAATCTAACCATACCCCTTCAGAGTATTCCTGCACTTCTGGGGACATTTTATATCCAAAGGGTTACAGCAACATATACTTTTGTTTAGGAGGCAAAGCCTCTATTATTTAAATGCATAATGGATAATGGTGCCTCTATTTTTCTTTTAAACTATGTCTTCCTGGATATTATGATAATGAAAATCACTTCTATAAGTTTCCTCAGTCATTAAAAAAGAAATGAAATATCTAGCCTTACTTAACCTTTGACTTCATAAGAACAAATATTAATGCTACCTAACTTCTTTTGAGTCCTCTCTGTGGGCGAGTCCCTGTGTCAGATGCTAATATTCGATATTTTATCAAATCCTCACACCAACTTTGTGGTTAAGGATTATTATCCCCATTATGTAAAAGAGTATGTTGAGGTCTAGAGATTGGATGGCTTGCCAACTATCATATAGCTGGCAAACATTAGAACTGGCATTCAAACTCATCAATTTACCGTCTCTTTTCTATTGCTCATAAAATATTCTGCTTCTATCAGTAAGAGATAGCCAATAGGTGATGCTTCCAGCATCATATTCTATGGATTCTCTATGTACAATGGATGACTACAACAATCCTGAATATTCAGTGTATACTAACCCTTATACACCTTTCATGGGATTTGAACCTGCTTTCATTAGTTTTCCCTAATCTTGGAGTCTATGACTTTTGACTTGCTTATCTGACACACATCAGATAATATATGCTATGACTTATCCCAAGCCTCTTGCTTGACTAGAACTCAGAGCCAGTCCTAATATTTGTTCTGGGGAAATGTGATTGGTTCCTCATTCATATCCATGAAGCATGCCACAGGGAAAAGAGAATATGAATATAGGCGTGGCCCATGGCATCTGAAACTACAGAGTCACTCAACATGGACCCAAATTACACTTTGGTTAAATTCTTTAATTTTATTTTGTAAGTACATATTGAGCAGGTTAGATAAAGATGGTAAAATAAAAAGAACTTCAGATGTAGAATCAAGCTTTGGCTGAGCGCCAAAGGTTTGTTTTCCCAACTACTGACTGCTGTTTCACTTAGGTCACTTTATTCAAAGTGACACAGTGTAGGTAGTACTCCCAGCACTGCCATTGACTAAGTCATCTTGAGAAGAAGGATAGTTAGGATGCCTGCCCTATAGATCGAGTCCTTGGCTAAATCCTGGGATAACAATCCATTATGCCTAAAGTATTTTAATAACTGTTTCTCATCTTGATTTTTGAAATAAGGATAATAGATTATCAGCTTGACATAACTTGACAAGTCAGATGTTTTGAGTCACCGTTTGCTGATGAAATGACATTCAGGAATACGATGAGTTGCAAGTCCGTCAGTTGATTCCCCTGAGGTATCTGTCCTGTTGTCCCACAGAATCCTTCCCTTCAAAAGACTCCCAGAGAAAACAGCCTTTAGAAACTCAGTGCTTTCTCTTTCTTTTGAGAGAATTTCTTTGTATTCATGTAAATGTCTTTGCAGGGAGATAAGGCATATTCCATTCCAATCCTGCATGATCTAAGCTGTGATTCACTAAAGTACCGTGGAGCATATATTTCTTTTTTAGACAACATTGTCATCAGTGACACCCGAAAGGAATACATTTGAGTTCCATGGAACTTATCGTATTTCTTCTCTTTACGATCCCTAGCCCTTTTCATATTTTATTTTAGGCTTGTCAAGGTTCTCAGGACCTCACTAAATTGCTGAGGCTAGCTTTGAACTTATGATTCTCCTGCCTCAGTTTCTCCATCAAATGTATTACAGACATGCACCACCACACCCAGCCATGGACTTTGTATCTTAAAACTGGTCCACAACCAAAAATACTCCAGAACTGCTCTCCAAGGTTTCTTGCTGCTTTCCTTATCACTGCTTTCTAGTCCTCTGCCTGTTTCCTATGTCACTCACACTTTCTCACAAAAATAAAAAATTTAGCCAGTGACTGAGGGAGACAGGAAAGAGGAGTTACTGTTTAATAGGTATCTAATGAGTATCAAGTTTCAGTTTACTTTTTTTCACTTTTTGATCTCAGCCGTTATTTAGAATTGGAAACAGAATCTAAGAATACAAGCTACACAATTTAAAGGGATTTAAACACCCACTATGTTAACATCTAAGGGAAAGTTCTACATTTGCAAAAAATAAATAAAACCTTCACCTTACTGTTTCTCTGTATCTCCCCACCCAAAGTGTCAGCAATTCTGAAGGATGGTGGTAAGGGTAGTACAACAATATAAATATATTAATGCCACTGAGTTAAATACATTTAAAAATGATTAAAACAGTAAATTTTATATTATGTATACCACAATTTTTATAAAAGATACTGATACATGGACAAATCTTAGAAAAAATAAACAAAAACAATCTACATGAACAATAATATAGTTATGGTACTAATGATCTAATATAACCTATTGGTATAAATAAACATGACCAATTGAAAGAAAAAAAAAAGAAAAAAATCTACATGAAAAATGCCAGACACACACAAAAAAAGAAAGAAAAATGCCAGACACAAAAGCACCAAAGATTTCATATTACGTGATTCCAATCATTTGAAAATGTTCAAAAATTCACTGGTGATAGTTGCACATCATCGGTGACTATACTAAAAACCAATGAATTATGCACTTTAGTGAACTGTTTATGAATTATTTCTCAACTAAAAAAAATTAACTCGTTTTCAATCTATGACTACTAAAGACAAATACTATTCTATAAATTCTGGAACCACATTATGGTGCCAAATTGAACAAAGAACAACAATAATAATAATAATAATAAAAGGACTGTGGTTTAAAATGGCTGGCAGTGAAGATCAGGAAGGTCTGTACCAGGGCAGGGTGGCTTTCCAATCACAGGGCAAGAACAAAGGCAAGATCATGGAACACACTTGAATGAAGCTGATCAAAGACCTTTATTCTGGTCCTCATCATTCATTAAGCCACCTATGCAAATAATTTCTTCATCTCTGCCCCAAGCAGCAACAGCTGCATCCAGGGCTAAAGTGGAAGACAGACATAAGTAGTGAAAGACCTTATAAAGAAAAGTTATCAGGCAAGAGCTCTACTTATCCTGGCTCAAGTAAAGGTAGAGCAGGAAGATGTGCATATGTACAGAGATTCTGTTCTTCAAAGCTGAGGCCTGTAGAGAGGCAAGATGAAGAATGCAGTGAAGGCTCAAAAACTGCCCAGCTCAGCAATCAATCCAAAGTACCTAAAAATACAAAGAGAAATATGTAAAGCAAGGTACCTTGAGAGCAGGATTAGTGTAACAAACTGAGCAAAGTTAAAATAGAAAGGATGTTGGTACAAGCAGCAATTCTAATTTTGACGAATATCTATCCAAAAGCTCTTCAGGGAAAAATATGATACTAAAGAGGGTGGGTAGTTAGAAATTAAGCATACCAATCTAGAGAATTAGAATTAGGTAGGTAAGGTTTAAAAAATTGTTGTGTAACTAAACATACAGGGAAACCATACAAGGAGTAAGTGACATAAAATAAAAGATAAGCTAAAAGAGTTTATAATCTTTTAGATAGTTCCAACTTAAGATGTGGGACTGAGCCCATAAATTTATATGCCCTGCCACCCAAAATTACATTCAAAAGAAAAAAAAATGTTTAAAAAAGATATAAATCTGCAAAAAGGAATAGGGGCCTATGAGCAGTTAACAGATTCCAACAACAACAACAAAAAAAGTAAATTATCAAAATCTGCCTGAAGCAAATTTTTAAATAGAGGAAAATGAGCCCAGAAGGAACACAGAGGGGGCTGCAGCTGAATAGGAAGCCCATCTGCCTAGAACCATAGGGAGGATCTAGACTCAGTCAACAAGAATTATAAAAGACCAGAGAGGAAAATGAGATAATGACCCATGTTTCTCTATCACAAACTATTGCCCTCATATGTCCCTCTTAACTTTTTCTATGTGGTGAAGATATTTACACCTAACTTGGATGGGAGAATCACAGGGCTCTCTTCTAAAGAGCCAGACAGACCATCATTGGACACTAGGGCACCTCTACCAACACTGCTCCCACAACACAGCATTCTGTATCCTGGCCTTTGGAAGCCCCAGGTTAACATCTAACCACAACTCTGCTCATTCTAAAGCGAGGCTGCCAGGCAAAAACCATCCCCACTGCACTACACACAGCTTCCAGTCTTCACATTCCATCATTCTTAAAAAGAATAAACATCACTGAGAATTTGAAGAAATCCTACACAAATAAAAGAGACCAAAATTTATTTTAAAAGTTCTAGCATAAAACAGATAACTCAAGGCAAAGAACATAGTAAAAACAAGCCAGAAACACCTCTAATTTAAAAAGATAATAGCCTGCTTTTGACAATGACAACATCTTGCTGAGATCAACTAATAAAGCTAAAATATATAAATATAAATATGGGCATGTATATATGTATACAAGTGTGTGTGTGTATGTGTATGTGTATGAGTATAAATGAGAGATCTTTTTTTAAGAGAGAGTGAGAGAGAGAGAGAGAGGGAGAGAGAGAGAGAGAGAATTTTTTTATTAGTTATTTTTTATTTCTCGGCAGACACAACATCTTTGTTTGCATGTGGTGCTGAGGATCGAACCCGGGCTGCACGCATGCCAGGCGAGCACGCTACCGCCTGAGCCACATCCCCAGCCCGAGAGAAGATCTTTAAGACATTAAAAAAACATCAAGAAAAGGCAAATTTAAAATCTAGAAAAGGCAGGGAACCAATCAATAGTCAAACCCCAAAGTCTGCCTGAGTGGGGAAGACTGGTAACCCACCCTTTTTTAAGCTAGAGTCCCATAATATTATACCCTCACAGTAACCAAAATTAAATCAGACTCCTCACAGACTTATAGCCCAGGGGTTACACCACCACTATGATGCAGGAAACTTCCAGTCTTAGATCTCATTAAGGATGTACTGTACTGATAATGTTCCTATGTGTCTTGCTGGAGCAAAGAAAAATGTTCTTTGGAGAAAGATATCACCATAAAATCTCAAATTATCTAACAAATAATTTTTTCCAGTGCAATGACCACTATGTAAAGACAGTACCAAAAGAAAGAACGGATAAAAAGACAAACTCAAAAGTCTAGATATTGGATTGGACATACTACAAAGTAAGAACTTCAAAAGGCTTTGGATATTAGATGGGATATTACACATGACATACTCTATAATAAACAACTACATTCACCACTTAAATAAATGAAAGACAAGTTTCAGAGTATCCACAGAAAAACAAAGAGGTTTAAAGGAAATGAAAAGAACTGAAGAAAGAACCGAAAATTCCAAAACAAAAAATTACACAGATCACATCATACAAAGGCAAAATTAGGATTGGGCTTTTATGTATGTTTAGTGAAAATCCCAGAGAAAGTGCAGAGAAAGACCAAAGCAGAGTCAATGTCTATAGAAACTGGCTGAGAATTTCCCAGAGCATATCCAAACTTCTGTCCATCAGAGTGAAATCTCAGAAAATCAAAGGCAAAGAGAAAATCTTAAAAAGGGATAAACTACCTTCAAAAGACAGACTGTGATTTCTCAACAGAAACAATGGAAGCCAAAAAAATGGTAAGAGAACAGCTAGAATTCTGAATTTAGCAGTAAAATCTTTTTGTATTTCCATTTCCCTCTCAAAAAAAAAAAAGAAAGAAAGAAAGAAAGAAAAGAGAAAGTTGAGAGTCAGCTACCAGTTACCTATATTAAAGAAAGCTCTAAAGGACTTATTTTGGGGAAAAGGATTACAAATGGAGGGTAAGAAATACAAAAAGATCAAAAATTGTAGTAAGCATGTGAATAAACTCATATATTGTCTGTATCATATATCAATAACAATGTCTAATGTGGGCTGATAAAGACACATGGCAATAACAGCATGTTAAGTTGAGGGATGAGGGTTTGTAAATGGCATTAATGGATTCTAAGATTCCATTTTGCTGAGGATGAGGGAAAAGATTCTAACTTTTGGCTTTGATAAATTAAGCATGCATATAGTAACTAGTAAACTAACCCTAAAAGGATAGATATATACGACTTCCCAACAGATGGAAGGGGAAAAAAAAGGAATAATAATACAAAAGGCAACATAAAATAGGACAAATGAAAAGCAGGAAAAATAAGATAGGAGATTTAAGTCCATTGTTATCACTAATTAATTAGGCATAAATGAACTAAGTGCTCCAGTTAAAGGCAAAGATTGTCAGTATGAATTTAATATCCCCAATTATACAGCGCTTACAAAGATATGGAAATGTAAAAACAAAAAGATGGGAAAAAACACATAAACACTAAAGAAAGCTGGCAAACTTTAATAATGAGACCAAATATATTTTAAGGCAAAAGAACATTATTAGAAGTAACAATGGTAAATTTTTAAATATTAAAAGTTGTATCATGAGCAATATATAATGATTTTAAATTTGTATATTCCTAATTACAGTTTTAAATCTATAATGAAAAATAAATCCAGAACCATAAGTGAAAATATTCTTCAGTCATAGTAGGAAAAATTAATACACAACTCTCATTAAGTGATTCAGTAAGCAGACAAAAGAAATTCAGTAAGAATATAGAAAACATAAACTATGCAATGAGACTTGACATTGCACCCAACAACTGGAGACTACACTTTTTCTTCATTCATAGGCACCCACACACAGAATACACCTACATACTGGATTATATAGTAACACATGAAACTAAAGAAATTATTTTTAAAAAAATAGGTTGAAAAAGAGGCTGAACAAACATCTACAAATTAAGAGATTACTCAAGATCTAGGCTTGAAGCTGGCCATGAAAAGGTATCTTCAAAGACATATAAAATACTACAACACAGGCCTAGTGTGATAAGGAGATGTAGAACATGGAATAAAAAGAATGAAATAAATGAAGAAAAGATTTCAGAAGGTAATGAACCTTAAAGGAGGTAATGAGAACACCTTGTTAGGGTGAAGGTGAGAATGAACTGAGGGCACATGGATTCTGAAAAGCTATTCAATCAGAACATATGGATTGAAGAGTAAGACTTAGGAATTCAGTAGAAGAAATAGCTGAGAAAGCAGTTAAAATGTGGTACTTCAAATATTTCCTATTTTGATGACAAGATTTAGTTAGTACATGAGTTAACCTAAAATTCCTAAGAAAAAAAAAATAGTTACAAGAAGTACAGAATATCAATGCAAAGTAATCAGTACACACAGACTGCTAAAGAAGAAAATGGACAGAAGTAACCTTTTAAATGTTGGCAATTGTTCCTGATGGCTAACATTATGATGAGGGAACAAAATTTCTATTTATTTACATTTAGGGATGGAAAACACAAGCAGGTACAAAACTTTCCAATTCATCTGAGTCCACCATGTGTCTTCATATTCCCTCTCCCTTCTTTATGGTTAGAAGTTTGCCAGAAGTTCTAACTCCCCAAGAGAAACTGACTATAAATAGAGTTAGCAAGTTTGTTTTCACTGTCCTAATAGGAAGCAAGGAGAAGAAACTATCCCTGTACAAATAAGAGAGAACCAAACATTTGTTTATAAGAGCTGAACTTGCGTCATTAGCATGAAAAAAACAGGTGGAAATGATTTTCCACTGATAAAAAGCTTACTTTCCAGAAAAGCAAATTCATCGACAGCTTCTATCGCATTATCTGAAACACAAGGAAAAGGGACACTTGACTGTGGTCATTTGGACATCAGCTCCAAATTAGCACAATCCATACAATGAAGGAGATGAGGCTTTATACAAATTTAGGCATTTATAAAATATGTCCCTTGCTGTCTTGAGATCTATTTCTGTTCCACCACTAAATCTTACATACTGGCTGCCTAATAGAGTAAAGTCAAGTCCAGGCACATACTGTTCAATGAGAGGGGGAAATGTGAATCCTCCTACCATGTTGCTTTACTCTTGAATTTATTCTCTTTGCTCTGAAAGTTATCAGAGAAGAGTTTGGCAATATAGCAGGGAGTACAAGATACAGTATATGAAAACTTCAGACATGTGCAAGGGCTAGCAGCTGGATAGAGGGTCAGAAATCAAACACCTGCTTTGCCTTCTCAACCTGCAAAGGGAAAGCTTAACCCAGCCCTCCATTGTCTACTGCCAGATACTATAGAGACACTCTACCCAAATCTCTCCTCTGAAGGGTTTTCCTCTTTCCTTGTTAAGCACAACAGTAGGCATCTTTTGCAATGGTCTCCACAAACAGTTCCTGTCAAACAAATGAACAAATTAAAAAATCAATGGACTCCTGTTTTTGAAAGAAAAGAAGGTGAAGGGCTCAAGCAGGTGGGGAGGTTCTGAAACTTAAAACGGTACAGGACTTCACTAAGGTCATTCCAGTACCTCTTCCCCCAGAAGGCCACTACGTCCCTTCCCCCCTACTCATAAATCCACCGTGTTCCTTTACTAGACTGCTACAAGTTGTATGTGAGCCAGGAGAGGTGCAAATTAAAGTTGATCTCTGCGCCCTCGTAAAGTGGTTAACAAAGCAATACAACACATGAAGGTGCGTGACACTCTTCTCCAACCTTTCCTGATTACACACACCTCGGACTGCAAACACCCCTTTCACTTTCCGTCTCAGCACAGCCCGCTCAGACCCTCTTCTTCCTCCTCCGCAAATTCCGCCAAACAGCCCCAAGCCCCGCCCCAAGGAAGCCACGCCCCCAGAACCACGCGCTGCCACCCCTAGTGCCCTTGCGCTCCCGTCGCAGCGGGGCTCGAGCCACAATGAAGATTGCTTCCTCTGCCACTAGCGTCACATCGGGTCCGCCTTCACCAAATCCTTCATTGGCGCCAAAGGCAGCCTCGAGAATCCAGCCGCGCCCCCCCGCCCCCCCCCCACACTCTTCGGAGCTTGAGCTTGTGAGGCCGCTGCCTCCCCTCCAGGCCCCTCCTCCTCCCGGGGCGCCCCGCTTCCAGCCCCTGCCTCCATCCTGGCACTGAGTGAGCTGCGCAAGGCCACCGACTGTGAGCTCGCAAGCGGCGCCGGCCCCTTCACCCACCGCCCCGACCCCACCCCACTAGGCTCCTGTCCTTCTTAGAACTGATCACAGTTATAATCCTGCATTTCCCTGTGTGATTATTAGAACGATGTTTGTCTCCTCCTCCTTCACCTCCAAATCAAAACCTCCATAAAGAAGATATTCCTGGGGCCTCGGGTTGGCTCAGTGGTAGAGCACTAGTCTAGCACATGTGAGGCCCTGAGTTCGATCCTCAGCACCACATAAAAATAAATTTAAAAATGAAGATACAATACCTTTGTGTCCAACTACAACTAAAATATTATAAAGAAAGAAGGTGTTCCCGCCTGATTTTGCTCATTGAGTCTTCAGTGTGGTACCGTATCTGGCACTTAGTAGGTGCTCAATATATATTTACTGGGTGAATGAATCATTAACAGTGACTCACTTGGAATTGATGTCTCAAAAAAAAAAAAAAAAGCCTGTTAGAATTGTTATTTGAAAATGCCCACCAAAAGCCTCTAGTAATTCCTATAATGGGTTCTGTCCTTCCCTCAATCCTTAGAATCACGCCCTTGAACAATTAATTTAGCATTTTCTTACTTATTTTGTTTACTTTGATGGAGGGGAAAGGTAAAAGCATGAAATAAAGAAAAATATCTTTTATAACTTAAAAAAACAGAAAATAAGATAGATACTTGTAATGACACTTTTGGATAATTTCCTTTGTTTGTTTAGTCTCCTTCTTTATATGAACAACAGACACAGTCAGAAGTTGAATTTGCCCCACACTCTCATCTGTGGAATCTGGTTTTTGGAAAAGTTTATGAGCAACCAGGAGTAGCAATCATGAAGAGCCAAACACTATCTTAAATTACTTCCCAAAAATTCCGTTTTAGTTCAGTGGTCAAGAAGATTGGATTTTCTTATTCTCGAGAAATAGAATTATTGTGGTATTTAAGAAGTGTTCAAAAGAGAGTAAGGAAGTAGTAAATGTCAAGTTGTGTGACATTTCAGTTATGAATTAAACTGATATGTAGAAATATTTACCACATAAACAGTGTTAAGTATCATTTATTACCCCACCAGTGCTTATAATTAGGAGCACTTTTTATGTTAAGCTTAATTCCAAGAGGCTTATTATGATTATTTTTGAACAAATTTAACTTTGAAATTGTTCTTGTAGAATATCTATCCAAGCTCTTTCACCCCATCATGGGCATGACATGTAGACTAAGGCCATGAAATTCAGGGACTTGTGAACCACAGCTATGATCACTTTGCCCAGCATTGGAAGCTCCTAAGAGGCTGAGAGAATGCTGGTGGCGTGCATCAGTACAAGTCCACAAATAACACTCTGGTCACTTGGAAGAGCAGTATGAAGTTTTATCTCCTGAAAAATAACTAGAATTTCTCTGTCAATATTCTGTAGATCCTTGGTGAAGCAGACAAGAGTCAATGCTGCTGAAACAATAGTTGCCATCTTTGATGGATGCAGCCAGTCTACCACAAAGTTTTGGGGAGAAGAAATCTCATGAAGCATCCAGTAATTGTGAAGGTTCTTAAACAGAAGACCTAAGGAGGAGTTCAAGGATATGGGACAGCCTCTGTGCTAGTGATCAAATAGAGGTAGGATTCATTAAACATTACAAGTTCTTTTCAGAAAGAGTGAAAGGAGAGAAGGAGAAAGTTTTCCAGGGAAGGAGAGAGAAAGGAGAAAAACTATAAATAAGCAGTAAATTTATTCCTACTGTGAATCAGGCCTGACTTCCCACTAACATTATTTTTAGAAGTTGGATTTATTGGTCTCATGCTGATACAATTCAATAATTTTCTATAAGGGCACGACACCTGGTTCAAATCTTTCAAAATCTTGTTCAAAATCTTTCTTCTGATTCAATTTGTAGTAAGAAGCCATCCATCTCTATTATACACAAATGCAGCATTCTCAAAGAGAACTTTGAAATTCATTCCTTTACTAGTTCCTGCCCTCTAGAGTAGAAGACTAGGACCAAATGGAACTCAAGCAGACATTAGGAGTAAGGGCTGGGTAGCAATTTTGTATCAGGCAGTCAATCATTTGTACACTATTGTGATAGCTTCAAATTATGTCCATAAATTTTTTGACACTCCTATTTCAAAAAGTGGAGTCTGAAATCCCTCTCCTCAAGTGTATGCTGGACTCCATGACTAACTTTTAATAATAGATAATATGAAGAAGTGACCTGTGTGTCCTTAAAGATTAGATCATAAAAGACATAGTGCACAAGAAGACTACAAGAGCTAATATATGAGTTAAGCAAGGTTACAAGATTCAGGATCAATATGAAAAATCAATTGTATTTTTAAACAACAGAAATAAACAGTCCAAAATTTAAGAAAATAATTCTATGTATAATCACATCAAATGAAAAAATAATTCTTAAAAATGAATTTAACCAATCAAGTGCAAAATCTGCATACTAATCTTTTATAGTAAGGAATTTAAAGAACATCAAATTAGCTTGGAAGATACCCTGTGTTCATAAATTGGAAGGCAATACTGTATAAATTGATCTAAGATTCAGTACAATCTCTATCAAAATCCCTGCTTGCTGTTTTCACAGAAATTGACAATCTTATCCTAAAATCCATATGTAAATGCAAGGAAACTAGAAAAGCCAAAACAATTTTGAAGAGGAAGAACAAAGTTAGAGGATTCACACATGTCAATTTCAAAACTCACTACAAAGCTATTGTAATAAAGACTGAACAGTATTGGCTTAAGGACAAGCATATAGATGAATGAAATGAAAATGAAAACCCAGAAATAAACTTATACATTTATGATTAATTGACTTTCAACAAGGGCACCAAGACAATTCGATGAGCAATGCATAATCTTTTCAACAAACTGTGCGAGGGCAGCTGAATAACCAAATACAAAAGAATGAAATTGGGTTCTTATCCTACATCATATACAAAAAATTAACTCAAAATGAATCAAATAATTGAAAAGAAGACCACAACTATAAAACTCTCAGAAGAAAACATGGATATAAATTTTATGACTTAGTATTTAGAAAAGAACCCTTAGACAAAAGCATCAAAAGCATGAGAAACAAGAAAAACCAGATAAATTGGACTTCATTAAAATTTTTAAATTTGTGCTTCAATGACGCTATTAAAAGGATAAAAAGACAAAATATTTGAAAAATCATATATTTAATAAAGGACTTGTACCTAGAATAGGATATTGGTGAAAAATAAACAGCTAATATAATAATAGATTTTAAAAAACCCAGTTTAAGAATGGGCACAGGATTTGTATAGACATTTGTCCAAAGAAGATATACAATTAAAAAATGCTGAATATCATTATTAATTAGAAAAGTAAAATACAAGTCAAAACCACAATGAAATACCACTTCTCACTAAGATGGCTATAACCTCAATAAGAGAGAGAGAGAGAGAGAGAGAGAGAGAGAGACAGAGAGAGAGAGAGAGAGAGAGAGAGGGAGAGAGAGAGAGAGGGAGAGAGAGAGAGAGAGAGAGAAAGACAAAAAGTATTGGTGAGTATATTGAGAAATTGGAACCCTCGCATATTTCTGGTCATATTTTCTGGTAGTGCAGCTACTTTTGAAAATAGATGGGCAATTTCTTTAAAAGTTTAACAGAGTTACCATATGACCAATCAATTCCATCCCTAGGTATATGCCCAAGAAAACCGAAAACATATGTCTGAGTAAAAACTTGTACACAGATATTCTTAGCAACATTCTTTATAATGTACAAAAGTAGAAACAGCCCAAATGTCCATGAACTTATGAACAGATAAACCAAGTGTGATCTATTCATACAACATAATATTGTTAGGCCATAAAAAGGAATGAAGCACTGATACAAGTTGCGAAATGGATGAATCTTGAGAACATGCTAAATGAAAGAAACCAGACACAGAAGACCACATATCATAGGCAAACTCATTAAAATAAAAAGTAGATTGATGGTTGCCAGGTGCTGTGGGGAGGGAAAATGAGAAGTGACTGTCAGTGGATATGGAGTTTCTCTGAGGGATAATGAAAATATGCAAAAATTAGTGGTAATTATTGCACAACCTTGTAAATATACTAAAGGCCACTGAGTTTACACTTTAAAAGCATGAATGTTGTGATATGTAAATTCTATTTCAAAATTTTAAAAACTATTTTTTAAAAAGGCACTACTGATTTCTTTCTCTTCTCGCCTCCCTGCTTTCCTTCCTCCCTCCTTTCCTCCCTTCCTCTTCTATCAATCACTGTAGGAGAAATTAGCTGTCATATTAAGGACACTCAAATGGCACTATTTGACATATGTGTGAAAAATTGAAGCCTCCCATAGGTAAGCAGCAAGAGAACTGAACCTTTGAGATAACATCCATGAGAACGAGCTGTCTTAGAAATGTATCCTCAAACCCTCACTGACTAAGACAACTGTATTAGGAAGGACTAAGATCTTTACTGCAATATCATGAGAGACCCTGAGCCAGAACTACCCAGTTAAGCCACTCCCAAATTGTGAACTCATAGAAACTGTAAGATGATACATACATGTTGATTTTTTTAAACTACTAAGCCTGGGGACAATTGTCATGCAGCAATAGATAATTAACACATAACCAAGAAACCCACTCTTTCAGGCACTATGCTAGCCATTGAGGATCCATCAGTAAGTAGAAGTAGATACAATCCCTGCCTTTGTATAGCTTAAAATATAACACATATGGTAGATATTAATCAAATAAGTACAGATGTGTGTCATTACAAACTGCTATATATGACAAAAGAAAACCCCAGGTTGTCATAAGAAGATGATCCCAATTTATATTATTATTCTGGAAGGTATTATTCAAAGACTACTCATTTTCCAATTCACCTGTCATCTACCCATCAGGGTCAGAGAGAATGCTTTGAATAGGTCCTAGACCAGGTCTACTGATGCTGCCCATTGAGCAGATAACAGACCTGCCCTACCACTCCGAGACTGCATTCAGAAGAGTTCACACCATAGAACTTGTAGTTTGTGTCTTTATGAGGGAGATACCCACCAACAGCTGACCAGTACAAGGAGGAATTTTAGGCAATTCATAGTATCAGCCAGTCATGCTCTGGCACACCAAGACTAATATTTATCAGTGTCAAGCAGTGGAGACAGCAGGTGTTCTTTTATACTTGAATGTAGCATTCTACCCATTCAGAAAATTAGAAAGTGGCTATCCAAGGCCCCATAAGGTCAGAAGTACCATTAATTCTGATGTTCTCTCTCCTATAATATCTCTCTATATGTATTCACCTTGTCTTTACTACTTCCCTAGCTCTGACCAAGGCCCAGTTCTCCATGCCATGTGTACATGCCTCAATAACCAAGACACAGAATTGAAATAAATGGTGAAATGTGATGTAAGGAGAGTGGCCTCCCACTAGCACTGTGGTCACTCCAACACTTGATTATAATGGAAACTAACTGTTCTAAAGTGCATTCATGGGAACTTTTCCCCAACTTCCAATATAAAAACTCAAAATATACCTAGATTTATACCTGAGACAACCAGGAAAAATCCAAGCCAAGCTCTCTCGAGAAAGATGTCTGGGGAATGGGTGATGCTATTCAGCAGACACTCCATCACCAGCTCACAAACAAGAGTAGGCAAATTTCTTAATCCCCTCACCACCCCCCACACACAAAGATTTGTTACAGACACTTATAAGTTTCATTTCATCTCCATGAACCCAAATTTCTAGTTTTCTGCACTTATATGACTATTCTTTTTATTCAGTTCTTTGACACTTAAAACTCTCTGCTGAAATTCTTAGAACCCAGATATTCTATAAGACCTAAGGAAATAATCGGCTTCCTTAATAAAATAAAATAAAAAATTTTCAATAAGTACTATATTATTCATTACTATAACAAAATACCAAGATAAGTAAACTTTATTTTTTAAATAAAAAGAAGTTTATTGAGTCTCACAGTTTTAGTATATTGAAAGTCCAAACAGGATAGAGCAGGTGAGGGAACCCCCTTGGTCCTATCACCTCATGGCAGATGGCAATGGTGGAACTATGTGCAAGATGGAGAAATCACAGTGTCAAACAGGAAGCCAGAGAGGTTAATTGGGCCAGGCTCAGGCTTTCATCACAGCCCTCTAGAGGGAACTAACCAGAGCCCCACAAGAAATACCTCAATCCCTTCTAAGAGCATACCTCCACTGACTTTCCTCCAGGCTCCATCTCTTAAAAGTTCATACCATTTTCTGTGACCAGAACCTTGGAGATCAAACTTCCAACACATGACCTTTTGGGATACACACACAAACCACATCCATGTAGCAAGTGCATAATGATGAAAAAAACCTAAAGATTAAGATTATAAATACTATTGAACAGAAATTACTTTCTTGTTCCTTTCTCGCTAATGAGCAATAATCAAGTTGGTATACTTCCTATATGACATGAAATTCCACTGCTGTAACAGAGAATTTGAATTGAGGATGCCTGTACTACCTTCAGGTCAGGAAATAGATCAATTTTTCCACCACCTTTCTCTGTTTGAACTTCCTGCAAAATCTGCATTCCCACGGCCCACAGGCCATGATGTTATTTGTTTTTCAGTTGGCACCAAACTCAGCTGTAAGCACTGAAATAATGTGGTGGAATATATATATATATATATATATATATATATATATATATATATATATATATATATATATATTCAGATTATCTTCAAAGCAAAACCCTAAAACTTAAAAATTCTCATGGAATATTCATTCCCTCAAAAACATATCTATAGACCTAGTTAGAGAAACACACTTCAAGAACACAACTGGGTCACCACCAAGACATTTTTTTTAAGTAGTATATTACCAAGTCCTTGGGAGCATCTGGGGGAACACAACAACAGTCCTGTGATAAAGTCTGTTAATCTGATTTGCAGAATCCTGTTCATCCATCTGCAGCTTAAAGCCACTTCCTGGCTGTTTTCCTGCCTGACCCCAAGTCAAACCTCTCATCCAGCACCAGGTACGAGCTCCCAAAGGCTGATGCAAGGGTTGATCTTACCCTTCAGAGGAAACCCTTGTCCAGGGCAGAGACAAGAGGATTACCCAGCAGCCTCAGCAGAATCATGTTCATCATACCATGTGCAGCAGTGCAGGACTCCACAACTCTCTGTGCTGGCTCTTTCCTCTGGCCTTCAGTGTTTCATTGCCTTGAGCAAGAACTCTCTTGCCAGCTTTAATCATGAACAAATTCACAGCTTTGCTATAACATTAGCTCAAGGATTACAAACATAATTTCCTCCCCTAATTGCCGGATATGACTATACCAGTGCCAACAAACTCCCTCTTTTCCTCCCACTCCACCCCACCCAACTATGAGGCAAGATGCTGCAGAAAGTTCTAGTAGTTCAGCCAGGTCATTGGAAGATATACATTTTATTTCCCTAGGCCTAAAGTTCTACAAGTAACAAATTCAAGGGATTTTAGTGAAAGGAATTCCAGTTTTGAAAAAGCAGGTGAATGAGCTGGGTTCTTCTTCAACCACGGTTTCTTCTTTATGGATTTGGTCAAAGGCCTTCTTCATAATCTTCTATCTATGGTGCCCTTTCCCTGTCCTCTTATATTGGTATGGTCAAAGCTAGATAAAATTCTATGCAGAAATAAAGTTAGTAATGAGAAAGTGCCAACAACAAAATTATACCATTATCAATGACAATAAGATAAAATAGCAGAAAGGAGACTAATAAGCAGAATAGATATAAAGAATAAATAATATAAAAAATGAAAGATTAAAAATCATAGGTTTAAAAGTCAGACTAGGTAAATAAAATAATAAATAGATAAATTGATTACACTAGAAAGACATAAATGAATAATGTATTAAAAGAAAGAAAAGTTAAATATAGTCAAAATTAGAGAAGGCAGGATTGGAGATATAGCTGAGTTGTAGAACAGGTGCCCAACGTATGTGAAGCCCTGGCTTCAATCTCCAACACTACAATTAAAAAACAAAAAAGTGGAGACCACAAAGGCCAGCATCTTCTAATAGGGCAAACTGGGTGGGTCCCTTGATCTACTTATACTGAAGTTTCCCCACTTCTTCCAGTGCTAGTAAAGACAACTCCTGAGGACTGTTCTCTTGTGAAGTCGCCCCAAGTTAGCACACTGCAATACAAAAAATATCAGGGCAACAAGGATCTCACCATTCAGCTTAAGCTGCCTCGTACTTCTAAACAGCTCTTAGTCCATAATTAAGAAACTTTGCATCAAGCACTAAGTTGCTCCAGTTGGCTTTGCAACATAGCCCCTACAGGTATACAAACCCATTGTCAAACTGGATGGTTTCTCCATAACCAGAGCACATGCCTGCCATGGCCCATTAACTGTGCTTTTTAGCCTGGGCCACCTCGCTGTGGAATGGCCTTGTGTACTGCCTCTACCCCTCCTGCTGCTCTGGGCTGCTCAGTTAATTCACAAAGTGGTAAGTGAAAGGAAAGCAAGAAACCAGGAGACAGGCGAGAAATGAAAGATGGAGACCAGGCGGAGATACACACCAGAGTTTATTGGTTAGAGCTGACAAATAAAGGCACATCTCTTCATAGCCAAAGAGAGGCAAAACAGGCTTGAGGATTGGGAGTTTTATGGGTCAGGCTCAGGGGTCCCGGTGGGTCCTAATGCAGGTGGTTGAAGGCTTGGGTTGGTATGAGGAAGTGATGAGCTTTTCTCAGAAAGAACCTTAGGCAGAAAAATGAAATTTACTTAAAATAGCGACTGTCCCTTAAGATGGCCGTCCAGATGCTAAGGAAGAACCTTACAGTAAGATCCAGGCTTCTGGTCAAATTCAGGTTCTCTATTTCCCTATCGCTGTTGAAAGGAAAGTGACCACAGCACTTGGAGCAACCAAAAGATCTTTATTGCAGCAGTGCAACAAAGAGAAAAGAAAGAAGGAGAGAGAGAGAAAGAGAGAGAGAACGGAAGGGGAGAGATGAAGAGGGAGAGAGCAAGAGCAAGAGAGACAGAGAGCACATGCAAGAGAGACAAAGAGAGCAAGAGAGGGGGGGCTGGCAGGAGGGAGTTTTAATAGCCCAAATCTAATGGGGCCTCTGGGTCTGCAAGCTGCCTTGTTGGCCCAAGGAGGGGTTAAGTGTTCAACCTTGAGTGGGGTTGAATGTTCAGACTAGAGGCAAACAGGTGATAAAGGACCAGATGGAGGGGGATTTGAGTGCGTGGGGTATCTTGCAGCCAACATCTGTTCAGCCTGTCCTGCAGACAACACAGTTCAGCCTGCTCTGCATCCAACAGCTCTAGCAATGGAAACAGAGATTTCTTTTACTTGGCATTTAATAAACACTCAAATCCTGGTGAGTCACTGCCTGCCTGCTTCAGCCTGGTGAAAACAGACTAGAGAGTAGGCAGTCTCCCAGGGGCAGCAGGACAAAATTTCACTTCCACACTGTTTTTACATTTTCACATTTTACATATGTTCTCAGAACTGAAAAGACTAGGAAGGAGTTAAATGGAAGACTTTGAAATTCATGGAGGCAGAACCTAAATGTTGTTTGTTCCATCTTCCCATTTCATCACCCAAATAAAGACTCCATCTCTGCAGTCACTTCTGACCCCTGGACTCCAGTGCAAGGGCAATGCTCAGGCCTGCAGCTGAGGATGGGGGTGGGAGGTAGACTGAGAGAGGGAGAGAGAGATCCTTGAGGAAGGGTTACACAAGGCTATTAACAATTGTGATTATTTCAGGGGCCTGAGGGAAGAAACAGGGTGGGGAGGGCAGGAATAATTAACTTTTTATTTGCTGATCTTAGTATTATTTCTCCCATTACAATAAAAAATATTGCTCTCATAATTTGAAAAGTAATAATAAAATTATCTGAAAAAGAAAGAAATTTTTTTGTCATTATAAGACTGCTGAGGAAGAAGAAATGTTTTACAAAGAGGAACTGGGAGTGTGAATATTCATTTACATACTGAAATACATACACATTGAATCAATATGCATAAACACATATCCATTCTTTCCAGACCAGACCAGATTCTGCAGAGTGTTGATATGTCAAGTTATCATTCTAAGGGCAAACATTGTCTGAGTCTGCCAGATAGCTACTTCAGCAGGCAGAGATCTGTACAAACTTCTTTGATGTGGAGCCCTGAGATAACAGAGTGTCTTGGAAGCAAATTATTTCTACTACCCCTGAAGACTTAAAGACACTGTCTCACACTTTTCTTTTTTGTTGTTTTTTCTTTCTTTTTTTATTGTTAGTTGTTCAAAACATTACAAAGCTCTTGACATATCATATTTCATACATTTGATTCAAGTAGATTATGAACTCCCATTTTTACCCCATATACAGATTGCAGAATCACATCAGTTACACATCCACGTTTTTACATACTGTCATACTAGTGTCTGATGTATTCTGCTGCCTTTCCTATCCTCTACTATCCCCCTTCCCCTCCCCTCCCCTCCCCTCTCTCTACCCCATCTATCATAACTCATTTCTCTCTCTTGTTTTTTTCCCTTTCCCCTCACTTCTTCTTATATGTAATTTTGTATAACAAAGAGGGTCTCCTTCCATTTCCATGCAATTTCCCTTCTCTCTCCCTTTCCCTCCCACCTCTCATCCCTGTTTAATGGTAATCTTCTTCTCATACTCTTCCTCCCTGCTCTGTTCTTAGTTGCCCTCCTTATATCAAATAAGACATTTGGCATTTGTTTTTTAGGGATTGGCTAGCTTCACTTAGCATAATCTGCTCTAATGCCATCCATTTTCCTGCAAATGCCATGAATTTGTCATTTTTTAGTGCTGAGTAATAGTCCATTGTGTGTCACACTTTTCTAAGATAGAGCCAGCAATACTGAATGGATTAGTCACTATGAACTCTCTGTGCCAGGGTGTGAGAGAGAGAGCAGTGTTTGGAAGTATAGTAGAAATTCTATAATTAATGAATATATTGAAATAGGAATTCTCTCAGCATTAATCTTACTCCAGTTCTAACTTCTTAAGATATAACTCTAAAGAGATGGTATTCCTTTTTAAAATTTCTTTAAAGATGACCCCATGGAAGTGGGAAAATTAATTATTCAAAATAATTAACATTTTAAGAAAAATTGGCCCAAATTTTTCCAACATCATAAATACCACCTCTATCCAAATAGTCTATAAAAACACTTTGAGTGTCATAGTCCTGTCCCAACTCTCAGCCAAAAACCCAAATTTCAGATGAGAGGGAAGATTTTGTGGGTCCTAGTATCGTATGGGGGAAAGAGGGTCAATGGAGACAACAAAGCTGTACACGTGTGAAGACCACAGCACCAAACAGAGACCTGGCCAGGTAATGGAGCTGGAGAAAAGGGAAGAACTCCTGGCACAGAAGTACTAGACTTTACCTAGCAAACCCTATAGTTAGCATTAGTAAAATTTTCCTTTTAGGAGACATTGGCTTCCCTGGGAGTTAACCTTGATGGTTGACTCTGATCTTGGACTTGAGTGAACCTCAATAGCTAAATTCACTTTTTGTTTTGACTTTGCTTTAAGTTCTGGTAGAACTGCTTAATAGCTACTTCTAACATTTCAGCCCTGGCTCCTGAATGGCTTCTCACTGCTGGTCACAACAATCGACCTGACCTTCACCTACCCACCCATCACTTCACCTGTGGCACCTGCTTAAATTCTTACTCTACATGCCAAGAAACATCCCCTGCTGATCTTCCCCACTGTCTTGCATTTTAAAGATATTCAGACTTTGATAAGGGCAATCAAAGTAGTATAAACATACATCACGTATTGGTGGGCAGGAATAGAAGTTACTCTTTGCTCTTCCCTCCAGCTCCTCCACAGCCTTTTGCTGGGCAAGTTACTTTCAATTATGTTGAGAGCCACAGCTGAAGGGGCCCCAGCAAACTTCCAGCTGCCAGCAAACTTCCAGCTGTCAGCTGATGATTGGCTCACAGTGGCCCCAGCAAACTTCTGGCCGCCAGCTGATTGGCTCCTCTGCAGTGATGCTCATTGGGCTGTTTCCCCTCCCTTTCAGGCCAAGAAGCTGCTCATTGGGGGACTTTGTTTTGGCTCTGCCCACACTACCCAGACAATCGGCCTCAAGAGCAGGAGTGGGGGGTGGGTTGAGAGGCTTGTGGGAAGCCCCGGTGGTGGCAGGTGGGCTCTGAGGGAATTCTGAAGAGCTGGGGTGGTGTGGCGTGTGTTCTAAAAATAAAGTTCATTTCTGCTTGATAAGTGGCTTGTGAATTGTGCCTAGCACAATTCTCTTTCTTTTTCCAGAAATCCCAGCAGTCTTCAACTGTACCTTGGTTGCTCAAGACTTCCCCAAAACATGAAGTTCCTTGAGTCAGAAATACTACTCTATTTTTTGTGTGTGCTCCCACAGCACCCAACAGATGATTTCAAAGTAGTTGTTCAATAAATGCTTACTGATTGGTTGGCCATGATTGATTCAGAACTCAAATATTCTTTAGTCATTCATCATGCATAAAAACATAAGTATAACATTTTAATATCAATGATAAGATATGCTGAAAAATTGTGATATGAATGAATTATTTATCAAATTAATGAGGTTTTCTGGACATAGCTGAGTTGTCTTATAGAATGTCCTGCATAATGGATTATATTATATATATTTTAATTAAATACTACTTTATCATACATAATCAGTTTAATTTCCTGCCTGTACAAATAATACTCTTTGTGACTGTTCTTATTTTAGAAAGGATTAATTGAAGAATACCATGTATATAACAAAGAACATAAATTATATTTTTGTACACTTATTTTTGAGACCTCAATAAATTATCACAAATGGATCACACCTGTGTAACCAACACACACACACACACACACACACACACACACACACACACAAATCAAGAAGTCTTAGGAAGCCTCAGAAAGCCTACCTCACAGCCCCTCTTCTTCCACATAAACTCTTACCCTGACTCTACCACTAAGAATTTACTTTATATAAACAGAATGATGCAGTGTGTGTTCTGTTGAGTTTACATTGTGTTATAATCATTTGCAGTTCCTGTTTTCTTTTCTATTTCCCTCCCCACTGGCTTCTCACAGAGGATCCATGTCTGACTTGGTTGTTTAATCTGCCAGGTGCCTAGACTAGCCCCTGGCCTCTGGAAGCTACTCAGTATTGTCATTAAATAACTGAACAAATGAAACCTTACACATCTTTTCAGTGATTGGGCCAATTTTAAAACTTAGAGATTCTCAACTTAATAAAAGAGGTAAAAGGCCTCTACAATGAAAACTACAGAAGGCTAAAGAAAGAAATCAAAGAAGACCTTAGAAGATGAAAAACTCTTTCTTGTTTTTGGATAGGTAGAATTGATATTGTCAAAATGACAATACTACCAACAGCACTATACAGATTTAATGCAATTCCAATCAATTCCCAATGACATTCCTCATAGAAATAGAAAAGGAAATCATGAAATTCATCTGGAAAAATAAAAGACCCAAAATAGCCAAAGCAATCCTTAGCAAGAAGAGTGAAGCAGGTGACATCACAACACCAGACCTTAAACTATACTACAGAGCAACAGTAACATAAATGGCATAATATTGGCACCAAAATAGATTGGTAGACCAATGGTACAGAATAGAGAGCACAGAGAAAAAACCTACATAAATACAGTTATCTCATACTAGATAAAGGCTCCAAAAATATGTATTGGAGAAAAGACAGCCTCTTCATAAAATGGTGCTGGGAAAACTGGAAATCAATATGCAGCAAAATTAAATTAAACCCCTATCTCTCACCATGCAAAAAATTCAACTCAAAGTGGATCAAGGACCTAGGAATTATAGCAGAGACCCTGCACCTAATAGAATAAAAAGTAGGACCAAATCTTCATCATGTTGGATTAGGCCTCGGTTTTCTTAACAAGACTCCTAAAGCATAAGAAATAAAATGAAGAGCTGATAAATGGGATGGATTCAAACTAAAAAGAAACAATCAGTGAGGTGAAGAGAGAGTATACAGAATGGGAGCAAATTTTTACCACATGCACATCAGATAGAGCACTAATACCCAGGAATATAAAGAACTCAACAAACTTAACACTGAAAAAATAAATAACTCAAACAATAAATGGGCTAAGGAACTAAACAGACCCTTCTCAGAAGAAGATATACAATTGATCAACAAATATATGAAAAAATGTTCAACATCCCTAGCAATTAGAGAAATGCAAATAAAAACTACTCTAAGATTTCATCCCACTCCAGTCCAATGTCATTTATCAAGAATACAAGCAACAATAAATTTTGGTGAGGATGTGGGGGGCTCTTAAATTACTGGTGGGACTGCAAATTGGTGCAACCAATCTGGAAAGCAGTATGGAGATTCCTCAGATAACTTTCAATGGAATCACCATTTGACCCAGCTACCCCATTCCTTGGTTTATACCCAAAGGACTTAAAAACAACACACTATATAGGGATACAGCCACATCAATGTTTATAGCAGCACAATTCAAAACAGCTAAATTGTGAAACTAACCTAAATGCCCTTCAGCAGATGAATGAATAAAGAAATTATATACACAATGGAATATTACTCTGCATTAAAAGAGAATAAAATCATGGCATTTGCAGGTAAGTGGATGGAGTTGGAGAATATTATGCTAAGTGAAATAAGCCAATCCCCAAAAAACAAAGACCAAATGTTTTCTCTGATAAGTGAAAGCTGATCCAAAATGGGGGTGGGAGGAAGCATGGGAGGAATGGAGAAACTTTGGATAGGGCAAAGAGGAGGGAGAAAAAGGGAGGGGGGCACAGGGGTAGGAAATATGGTGGAATAAGATGAACATCATTACCCTAGGTACATGTATGAACACACAAATGGTGTGACTCTACTTTGTGTACAATCAGAGAAATAAAAAGTTGTGCTTCATTTGTGTATTGTGAATCAAAATGCATTCTGCTGTCAAGTATAAGTAATTAGAACAAATTAATAAATACATAAATAATAATAAAAACAAAATTAAAAACTCAGAGATTCTTACTCTAAACCAATGACTTTGTCTTTTGCTTTTGTAAAAATTTGTGTATAAACAGTCCCATCTGCTTCATGCAAGAAACTCTGGAGAATATGGAGAGCTTTTTTTTTAATATAAATTTTCTTCTACCTATTTTACCTTTATTTTGTTTATTTTTATGTGGTGCTGAGGATAGAACCCAATGCCTCACGTGTGCAAGGCAAGCACTTTACTGCTGAGCCACAGCCACAGCCCTGGAGAGTTTTGATGACCATTTCATTCTTAAAATAGTTGAAGCCCTTATGGGCTCCATAAAGCTGGCTAGTACAAACCCACAAATACTTTAAGTTCAGAATCAGAGCCATATGTGAGTTGTATGAGATGATTTTCAGGTACCTATTTGTAAAAGTTGGTATTTTAGTCAGCTTCTGTCACTGTGAGGAAAATACCTATTGAAGAAATGCCCTCTGCAGTCAGAGCCCCAGACAATGGTTTTGAATTATTTTTGCCATTAGAAAAAATATTTATAAAGGAAAAATGGTAGTTCACTGCCATTAAACATTTGAGCCATCCAGTTCCCTTAATCTGGATTTCATGCTCATGAGCAACTTTCTGATATTTACCTTCCTTAGAGGTCTGTCTTCAGTGGAAGATGATGTGAGAAGAGACAAGCATTCCAGACAGAGAGGCAGTTCCAGTCCACTTTTGAATCAACAAATTGGCATGCTGGTTTCAAGCATCAGCTCTTCATGCTTAATTAAAGCTGAGAGATGGATCTGCACACAGTCTTCTGAAAATCCAGTTCTTAAACCTGCAGGGCCCTGGACAGAAGTGGTGCCACCCTGTGAGATCTCTCAGAGATGCCAAATACTCATCCTCTGATGTACCTCACCTTGCCTTTAGCAAAAAAAAAAAAAAATTCCTCTAGCTTTATATCTATCTGCTGACTCTGAGAGCATTGATTATGAGGAACCAGATGTGGGTTGGCAAATCCCTGATCCTGATTAGAGAAAGAACACTAGACAGCAGAGGATAATACAACCCTCCTCCCTCAGCAACTAAAACAAGTCTTAATGTGTTTTGTGTATGAGGATGTTATATAGCCCTGGTCCACTTTCAATTAATTTTAGTTTAGGAAATACATTTGTGTCCCAAGATTATGAGTATTAACTGTCTTTTCATAGCTGTCAATTTTCTCCACATGAAAATAAGCATAATAATACTTACCATGCCCCCATTGATTTTCTAATCATTGGTTCATTCAACAAATATTGAGTGCCTGCCATATGAGAGCTACTATGCCAGGCATGGTGGTGTTTGAGGAAATAGAGATGCATGGTTTCTGCCTTCTAATGGGGAAGACATAACTTAAATTAATTGCAATAGTCCATTAATTGCATTAGAACAAACCCCAAAATACTACACACTGGGTGGCTTAAACAACAGAAATTTATTGCTGATAATTTTGGGGGCTGGGAAGTCCAAACTTGAAGTGTTAACAAATTTGGTTTCTGGGGAGGACTTTTCCTGGTTTGTAGAGGGCTGCCTTCTTGCCGTGCCTTCACATGTCCTTTTCCTTGTGCATCCTCAGACAAAAAGAGAGAAAGGCAAAAAGAACTCTCCGTTATCTCTTTTTATAAGGGTACCAGTCTCCTAGGATCAGGGCCTTACCTTCAGGACCCACTTAACCTTAATTACTTCTGTCAAGAAATTTTCACCAAATATAGCCACATTAGAGATTAAGGCTTCAACAAACGAGTTTGAGGGAGAGGATACACAAACATCACTGCTGGCAAATTATTAAGGTGGTCAGGATTGAAAAGAAGAAGCTAAGAAAAACCCTTTGGGGAGAGTTAAATGATATCACCTACCTGGTTCTTTGACCACTCCATTTCTTTGGGTAATCCATTGTCCAAGACAAGGAGATGTACAAAACAGCCCCCTACTAACTTACCTAATAAGTTCCATTAAACTTTCTTTCCTACAGAACTTCATTGCCAGCAAAATTTGCAAGCAAAACTCCCTAAAAAAATTTTTCATAGTTGCCAGTATTGAAAAAAAAATCTGCAGCATGAACATCATTCAAAGATGCTTGTGTATTTCTGGTTTCAGAACCTGCTCTGCCTCTGCCGCTACCCCTGATGCCCCCTGAAGAAGGCAGCCAGGGTGACCTTGGCCACTGGAACTACACTGTTATTGATGCCACTAGAAGCTAGCAAAGCACATCTCCTTCAATGATAACTCCTTTTTGTTTTTATTTTATCTTCCTGTTTTGGAGACCTTAGAATAAACTTACTCAGGACTTGACTCAAAGAAATCCAACACTTTTCTACTGAGAAGGATTTTCTTGTCTATCCAGAAGACTTTTCCTATCTGAGGGATTGGAGAATGCTCTACCCTCAATTCTCAGGAATATTAATTCCTCACTGAATTATGTTTACCAAAATTTCACATTGAGGTCCTACGCCAGTTTCTCAGAATGTGACCTGATTTGCATGGAAGGTCTTTAGAGAGATGATTAAGTAAAAATGAAGAGTAAAAGTAAACAAACAAACAAAACTGGTATGAAACCTTAATCCAATATGACTGGCGTCCCTACAACAAGGGGAAATATGGAGACAGACACACAGACAGGAAGAATCCCACAGGACTAAGAAGACAGCCATCTACAAACTCAGGAAAATCTTTCCCTCAGAACCCTCAAAAGAAATCAGCCCTACCAACATGGCAATTTCAGATGTCTAGCCTTTAGAACTATGAGACAACCCATTCCTATTGTTCAATTCATCCAATTTGTGTGGGCCAGTCCCAAGGCCAATGCAGAAAATAATCTGCCTTATTTATTGTTGAGTAAACAAGTGACTCCTGTCATTGCCTGTCATGCCTGCCAGCACATGTCTTTCTTGAAGGTGGAAGTATTCTCAGTTTGGGAAACAGAAGACAGCAGGGGTTTGGGGCAGGAGAATCATTCTTGCAAAAGATACTGAGCTTTGGCAGAGTTGATAATGACAAACACACCAGGCAACTCAGTTACCTTCTGGTTCCTGGGGACCCTGTGCACCAATGTGTAGTTTCCTTGGTGACAGGAAAGCTGCTGGAGAGACAGCAATTTGGGGGACATCTGACTGGTTCTGATGCTAACTGGTTCTCACAGCTTTGATTGGGATTGAAAGATTTAGAGTGCCTACTGGTTTTTACAAATTAAACCCTCCTCTTCTGCTTATAAACATTGATTTATATTAGGGGATTCTCCTGTGACCAGCAAGTTCTGTACCATAGAAGTTGACTTGGTAGAGCTTCTGGCAGGATTCTGAGATTGGGATCTTTGGAGCAGGCAAACAAGGTACAGCTACACCCTAATGTGTTTCTTAGGTGGTGCTTCTGAGGGCATGCATCAGGCAGATCAAGCTAGGAATACAGGAACCACACCAGTTATTTCAACAATAAATTTAATCTAGGTAATTAGGCAGGTACTGGAAATTGAAAAGGCAAAAGGGGAATATCAAGAAAATCAACATACTGTAGGAAGCAGTCTTGCTTCTGGAGCTGGAGAACAAAGGGATGAGATTGAAGTTTTAATTATTTAGAAGCTTGGATGAAGGGCCCAGCAAAGCTGGGACCCATACCTTCATGAGTGGTGACTGCCTAGTACTTCTGTAGCTGGAGCTCAGAGCAGAAAAACTAGAAACAGAAACCCATTGTTTTTGGAATAAACTATCACTGCAAGGTTTAGAAAAGTAGAGATGTTACCCACCCTCACTCTAATATACACAGAGCTCTTGAGTTTACTGTCCTCCATTTTCATGCCTATTTCTAAGAATATTTTTTCTTTTTTTTTTTTTATACTGGGGATTAAACTCAGATGTGCTTAACCACTGAGCCACATCCCAAGCCATTTTTATATTTTACTTTGAGACAGGATCTCGCTGAACCTGGCTTTGAACTCACATTCCCACCTCAGCCTCCCAAATCACTGAGATTAGAGGCACATACCACCACAGTCTGCTAAAAATCTTTTACTACAGAGAAACTCAGATAAATGCAAACATAGGTAAAATAATACAGCAAGCTCACATACACCTATCAGCAAGACAGAGCAATCATTCACATTCAGTCTTGTTTTATCTAACACCGCCACCACCCACCATATTAGTTGAAGAGAAATCCCCAAGTGCCATTTTGATTCCCCCATTAATATTTCAGAGTATAACTCTAACAATTATTATTTTTTAAAAGTATGCCATACCACCACCACCATGGGGATCTGCATAAGAAATGAGGGATATTTTAAAAGTTGGATGCTACAGACCTGGTACTGGAAAGGGCCTTGTGGGGGGCAGTTGTGGAGAAGTGGTTATCCTCATTATTTCCAGCTCCCTTCCTGAACCTGTATTGATATCAATGCACAACCCTTTAAGCCACGTAGGGAGACCCACCTTGGATCCAGGGGCTTCTGGCCTTCTTTTTTCAGGGAGAGATGCTTGGAAGTCACTCTTTGTTGGAGGAGGCCTTTTTTAAGGGGTTCTGAGTGATGTTTTCACCTCTTAATGTACCACTAGCACCACTTTGGCCAGTTTGGAGTCTAGGTAGGGGATCCTGTCAATAGGAGAAGTTTGGGGACTGTCCTACTTCAGGTGTTGAAGGATCAGATCCTTGGGTTCAAATGCAAGAATCTGACTAGCTTTTAAACTGTGTGTCTCAACTCAGTGCCTGGGTAACCTTACCATTGAGACCAGGATCCAAAGGATGTTAAAGGTTCCACTGGGCAAAGAAATAGTGAGGCATGTCCAGGGAGCCTGCGGCTAGCACTGAGCAAGGGGAACAAAATCCTCTCCCACTCCTGCCCACAAAAAGAGAATGATGAAATTCAAATAAAAAGAATTGTCAGAGATTAGCCGAGCGACTTTTGCTTCTCAAAAAGCTGGGTAGTTTTTTCATACTATGTGCAGCTGAAGACCCAGCCACAGAAGGGACCACTGATAACAGAGATTCTGGGTCCTTGTCTACCACGCTGTTACTGCTGTTTACCAGTGACAAGTCCTTACTTCCCAGATGCAGAAATATAACACCAGAGAAGCACACAGAGGAAAGTTTAGAGTAGAAAGTAGAAGCTTTATTAAAGGACAGCAGAAAAGACTTCTCCCAGAGGAAGAAGGGGACCTAAGAGGTAAAATCCGTGGAAGGGGAAGGTCTTCCCTCTTTTTATAGCTAAGGTCTCCATTCAGCTTTCCCGAATTCCTGTCAGCATTCCTGTCCTTTGTTCTGTTATCTTGCAGTGTTATAATGTAGGCAGGAAAGCCCAAAGGTGAGGGACAGATGGGCCAGAGGAGTAATCTGGGCAAGAAGGGCCTGGAGGCTTTCTTTTAGCACCTCCCTGTTTGCCTGGAGCTGATTCATTAACATTTCCTTAGAATGGGCTCTGGGCTTGGGAACATTAACATTTCAATTTCCCCAAGTGCTGCTCTGCTTTTCTGGGCTCCATTCTCAATATGACCTTCATTTTGGCCTTCATTTTTGATTTTACTCGATATTAGACCTGATTTAACCTAATTACACTGGCTTCAATGCCACATTGCTCCTGGTGGCTTTCACATGGTGGGAACCCCAATCTTTCTCTTCCACATGAGAGGGCCTGCCAGCATGCATGTGAGGTGGGGGTGGTGAGGGAAAACTAAGGACAAAAGTGGTGGCAGACCCATTGGGAGGGCAGAGGAGTTGGCAGTTCTGAGACTCCAGGATGATCACATGCATAGTCCTGGATGCTGTGTGAAGGTGGGGGCACACTTATGATCAAGCACAAGAACCCATGCTTAAAAGCGTTCCTCACTTGGTTTAATAACCTGCTGTCACCATTTTGAAATTCTTGAAGTTTTTAAACAAGAGACCTAGATGTTCATTTCACACTGGACTCCACAAGTCAGGTAGCCAGTCCAGCCTGGCAATAACCCATCAACTGTGTGAACTGCAGCACCCCTGAGCATCCCAGGTGAAGGACAGAAAGCTGATCCAGCTTTAAACAGCTGTAAACAGCTGTGCTGTCATCCAGCACAGCTGTTTACAAGGAGACAGAAAAGTTGAGGAACCAGCAAGTAAAGGGTTCAAGAGATCAAGCTAGATTGTATCTGGGATGGGAAAGAAAGCAAAGCCAGCAGCAGACTGGTGTATTAGAGGAAAAGGAGAGTCCCTAAACAACTTTGGGAGATGCTGTCTCAAAATTAAAAAAAAAAAAAAGAAAAGAATAGAAAGAAAATGCTGGGGGATATAGCTCAGTGGTAAAGTGCTCCGGGATTAAATCCCCAGTACCTGTCCCACCAAAAAATCCTATTTAAAACTTCATTCCCAATGTGCTCAGACTATCATGTACTTTTTCCATTTATTCCTATAATCAAGATGTTCTGTGGAGGGCCATTTTGTACCTGGATCTATGCCAGGCTGCTAAGACTCAAAAGCACGCAGCCTATGCCCTCACAGCACTGCTCAGCCTCTAACATCCTACCACCCAGGGGTGCCAGGCTGCCAAGGATCCCCACTACAAGGGATTCAAGGGCTCTGCCACCCTGTGCTCTTGTCCTTGGCTTCTAGGCCCAGATTCAAGAGCTTAAATGGCCTCATGCTGAATGTGGAGCAGGGCTGCCCAGACACAGACAGCACTGACACAGTGAGAACTGTGGAAAACTCCCCTCCCCAACACACCTACCCAGATGCTTTCCATCGCCTTGTCAGTTTTGGAGTGTCTGGGCTCAGACTTCATGTTGGTGGCCAGTGCGAGTTGTTCTTCAGCTTTCTTCCATTCCTCCTTCTTGGCATAGAGGAAAATGATGTTATACAATACCTGTAAAGGCAGAGGCCACTACAGAAATCTTGAGGCTCCTTCCTGTCAAAGGCCAGCAAAGGGTATGTGTACTCACAGGGCATGGCACCTGGTGATACTTACCCTCCCAGATCCCCTGGGTGGCACATTAGTTTTGCAACCCAGTTCTGTCAATCACTAGCCTGATGCTAAGATAGCATCTCATGATGGGTCACCTCAACATCTGTATGTTCTTCCAAAAACCAAAGGGGGTCCAAGGGGACAAGAGCTCAAGGGGACTGTGTGATTTTATATGGAGATGAGTGACTTGTCCAAGGCCCCTTGAAGAGGCAGAGAGAGGACTGTGACCTCCCAGTCCATAGGATCCAATGTATAAATATATATATATATATATATATATATATATATATATATATATATATATATATATATTACTTTACAATGATATAAAAGTAATGTGTATTCAGCAGAAAAGGTACTGAAATTTTTTAATTTGATCTTCTCTTGGTCCAGCGATATGCACTATAACAGACTTGCAATTTGGGCAGCGGCAGTGAGCCCCAGCTCCCAGTAACCAAGCCATCATGGGGGAACAGCCCCCACCCTGCAGTGGACTGTGTTGCCAAACTGTGAAGGTCAGTAAGTCAGGTGCATGACATGCATTTTCAACTTAGGGTATTTTAAATTTAAGATGGGGGCACTAGGGCTGGGGCTCAGTGGTAGCACACTTACCCAGCATGTGTGATGCACCATATTTAAATAGATAAGTAAATAAAATAAAGATCCATCAACAACTAATAAAACAATTAAAAATAAGTAAATAAATTTAAGATGGGTTGATCTGCACAGGTCTGGAAGCATCTGTATGTGCACATCTACTCCTAATTGTGGGTAGAAAGGAAAGGAGAACTCAAGGGAGTTCAGAACATCCTGTTTGGTTCTCAGCCACCTTCTCTTGAAATCTTTACCCACAACAATTTTTGTGACTCAGTGACTAGAAAAACCTTTAGACTCCTTGACATGAATGCTGTGATTTCTCAGAAGGCGAGGAGGTGAAACCCACGTGGGACGAGATGAACGGAATTAGAAATAGGGAAATGCCTGTAACATAGAGGGCTTCAGGTCCCCAAAGATGGAGCTCCACTTGCAAGGAGACCCTCTCAGTCAGCATTTCCTGTTCCTTGGGTCATTTCAACCCCTGCTACAGGGAGGATGTCCCTTTCATGGAGTTCTGCTGGGATGTCAGTGTGGCATGATCCTTTCTCTAGTGCCACTTGACCCCCTAACCCTATGTTCTGTGTAAGTGGTAATGGGATGACTGGCAATGTTGAGATAGTTTCACCACCACAACTGAGGGTAGGGTACCTCTGGCATCTAGAGGGTAGAGCCCAGAGGCAAGTATCACCCAGTCCATCGTAACAGCAGTTCTGTGGCTGAAAAGCTCACCTCTAGAACAGCCAAGCTCACCTCAACTGCCCAGTCTGTGAGAGGTAAAGAAAAGCTGCTACCCTGCTCTGGGGCTGAGATGTCCCTAGGGACCCTGGGCAGCTGTGGACTCTTATTTTTAGTCCTGAGTGACCCTGGGTACACTTGACTTCTTTTGCCTGAGAAACTGTCAGAGGAAAAGGAGAGTCTAGAGTCTGTTGGTCTTGTAGACACCAGCAGTTGTTGGAGGGGAGACAGAGGTGTGATTAAGCCAGCAGGTAAGGAGGGCTTCAGAGGTAGAATAGATGGGAAAGCTGGGCCAAGGCCTAGAAATGCAGAGCCTAGTGGAGAATCAGGCAAACTCATACTGTTGATGATGGGGCCAACATGGGGATGGGAAAGCATGGGAAGACGCGGGTGAGGGGTCTAATTGGTAACAGTCCAATAAGCAAGAGAAGCACAGTCCCTGTTATTCAGAAATCTAAGCAGGAAGGAAGCACAAAATAAGTTGATCACCAAGGACAAAAATCCTAGCTACCATGCAAGTACTTGGGGACAAGACTGGACTGGTAGGACTGGGGATATGGCTCAAGTGGTAGCGCGCTTGCCTGCCATGTGTGCGGCCCATGTGTTCGATACTCAGCACCACATACAAAAAAAAGATATTGTGTCCACAGAAAAATAAAAAATAAATATTAAAATTCTTTCTCTTCTCTCTCTCTCTCTCTCTTTCTTTAAATAAAGATTTTCTTTAAAAAAATGTTGTGTCCTCCAATAACTAAAAAATAAATATTAAAAAAATACTGTACTGGTAGAGACTGGGGGCTTACCCAAGCCCTAGAGGACCAGGGAACAGACAGGTTTCCAGCACAAAGACCAGAGCACCAGTTGCCAAAAAGAAGGTCAATAACAAGACTGGGGTAAAAATTGCATCTCCCACTCTGCACAAAAGTCCACTTGAAGTAAATCAAACACTGAGGAATTAGACCAGAAACTCTCCAACTCCTAGAAGAAAATGTAGGCTCAACACTCCAACATCTTAGTACAGACACCAACTTTCTTATTAAGGCTCCTAATGCACAAGAAATAAAACCACCTCAATAAGTGGGATGGCATCAAATTAAAAAGGTACTGCCCATCAAACAAGCCAGAACAATGAGAAAGACTACAGAATGGGAGAAGACCTTTGCCACTAATGTCTCAATCAGAAGATTAATATCCAGAATGCATAAAGAACTCAAAAAACTTAATAACACAAAAAATTCATAAAGGGGGAAAGGAACTAAACAGAAACTTCTCAAAAGAAGAAGGACAAATTACCAAAAAACACATGGAAAAATGTTCAATAACTCTATCAATCATGAAAATACAAATCAATATTACACTGAGATTTCTTCTTACTCGAGTCACAATGGCCATTATCAAGAATACAAATAATAATAAATTCTGGTAAGGGTATAGGGGGAAAGTTACATTCATACATTGTTGGTGGGACTGCAAATTAGTACAATCACTTTGGAAAACAGTATGGAGATTCCTCAAAAATCTAGGAGTGGAACCACCATATGGCCCAGTTGTCCCATTCTTTAGTATCTAAACAAAAGAATTAATGTCAGCATATTATAGTGGTATAGCCTCATCAATGTTTAAGGAAACACAGATCACAATAGCCAACTTATGAAACCAGCCCAGATGCCTGTCAATAGATGGCTGGATAGAGAAAATGTATTATATGTGCACAATGGAGTTTTACTCGGCCATTATAAACAAGAATGAAATTATAGCATTTTCTGGTTAGTGGATAAAACTAGGTCATCATACTCAGTGAAATAAGCCAGACTCAGAAAATCAAGGGTCAAATGTTATCTCTCAAATATGGAAGCTATTATTATCATCCTGGTTTTACCAAAGGGGGGAGGCAGATTATATCACTTGCTCACAAGCTCCCAAAAAAGAGAAAAATAAAGAAAATAGTGAGGGGAACCCATAAAAATATAAGTGAGATCAGTGAAATAGAAGAAAGAGATTGGGTGGGGGGAGAATGAATGGGAAAAGGGAGAAACACCAGAATGAAATTGACCAAATTATCCTGTGAATATATATATATATATATATATATATATATATATATATATATATATCACAGTGAATTTCACCTTTATGTATATCCATAAAGCGCTAAAGTGCTAATCAAAAAACTATAAATAAGTAGAAGACCAGTAGAACAGAGGAAAGGAAACAGGAAAGGGACAGGCAGAGGAAAAGCCTAGAGATGGAATTAGCGCCAACTATATTTCATGCTTGTATAATCATGTCAAATGATGCCCAATATTATGTATAACTATAATGCACTAGTGGTGGGAGGAACCCAGGTGGGCTGCCTGGGAAGGCAGTGAAAAGGCTGGTACCTCCTTTTCTGGCTCCTTCCCAGGCACTTACTGCTCTGCCCATCATTCCCACTGGCCACATCACTCTCCCAACATTTTGGTCTCCCCTATCAGTCTGAATGTTCCAGGAAGGGTCACTTGTTTACCTGCTGATACTCAATGCAAAGCAAGCCACTTGGAACATAGTAAGCCTTTAAAATTGTTGTCTGGCTATCTGGGTCCTTGCTGGCAAGACAGCTCAGTGGTCCCTCGGCTAGACAGCAGGTGGCTGTGGATAGCTGGGAGAATGTTGCACACTCAGGTACAAACTGCCGGGGTTCTAACCTTGCCTTAGCTATTGCTAATTGGGCCATATTGTGAGGAATTCAATCCCACTGCATCTAATTTTTCTAACAAGATGGGAATTTATACTTTTTTATCTTATTATGCGCCTTTCAGTTGATGTATAAAGAACATAGGATAGTGCTAGACATGCCACGCACTTGTTATCATCTGATGACAGATAAAGAACATTCTGTATGTGCGCATATTGTAGCTGTCACAGCCAGCAGCACAGGCTTAGCATCTCCCAAGGAGCACGGGAAGATGGCAGCCTCCCACAACCCACCCTCAATTAACGTTCCTTAAATGTTAGCATCGTGGCCCAGAAGAACAGAAAGGAGATGCATCCCTGAGGCAAGTCGCGCGTTCATGGGGGAAGCGGCGTGTCAATCGTGCGGTCCCCATCTCTTTGCTCAGGGCTGGTGCAGCTGTAACTAACCCGTTCGCCTGCCAGGAAGGGGCGCCTGCTGTTCCCAGCACCTCCAAGGCAGGCGCCTCCTGGAGGCCACCGCTATGTCTGCGGGGAAGCCCACCTGCATTTGGGGTGGTGGCGGGGTGAGGGAGATTGTGGCCCTGGAGGAGGGTTCATTCATTCTATTTTGTGCATAAACATTTATAGACACTGCTGTGTGTTAGGATCGTTATTTCTGGGGGGAAAATAAAATGAACATCTCATCTCTCGGTGCATTCATGGCATAATGGAGAAGATAGATCATCAACAGGTAATTCAATAATTAAATGTGCATCACAAAGAGCTGGGAAAGAGATGGATATCAAGGAGGAAATAACTAACCCCTTCATTCCTCCGAGCTTTGATTTGTCCTGGTGCTAGTTCAAGGCACCAAAAAAATAAAGACAGGAACTAAACAGTCATCCTGCTCCCGAGGAGCACATAGTCCCATGGGAGTACAGACAGGCAAACTTAGAACTAAGAGGCAAACTTAGAAATAAGGAGCAAGGCAAGAAGGGACCAGCCAGGCATGGGAAGAATGGTCAGGGGAAATACTGCAATATTTTTCAATGAAGCCTGGAGAATGTGCACAATTTCTCCAGGTTAAGATGTGAGAAACAGTATCTTTGGTAAATTTGTAAAAGCAAATGGAAATATAAGGGTTGGTGAATGGTGGGTTTGTTCTGAATCTAAAATACAAGGAAGGGCAAGGACGCCAGGCAGGAGAGTTGGGGGACCCACAGGACGCATCAGAAATTCTAGAGTAGAAATTCACACTATGCAAATTCAACTTGAAATGCAGAGTGAGGGCTGATAAAAATATAGACCGCTCAAACTTGATGCCCACCAAGTGTGGAGCACTGGGCACCATTACTTATTTTAATTTTTTAATGGACTGAGAGGGTAAGTACCATTATTATCCCGAGTTTACCCGAGTTTAGGAGGGAAACAGATTACGTCACTTGCTCACAAGCTCCCCAAACAGGCATCAAGTATTTGCTAGATAAGGTCAGCCAGATGCTGAGCAGGAGCCCTTCCATGCTACTGAGCTAAAGAAAGCAAGGGGCACTACAGACAAGACCCCTGGGGCAGGTGGAATCACATCACCTAATGACTTATCTGGATGTGGAATATGAAGAATAGGGAAGAGTCAAAGATACAATTATAATGACATTTGTTTTTGAGATAATACATTTTCAGACCTGAGAAAAATCTTCTGGGCCTTTGAGAACAAAGCCCCCAGTTTTAAAACCACACTTTCAGCCAGGTTCAGTGGCACACGCCTGTAAGCCCAGTGGCTGAGGCACGAAGATCAGGAGCAAGTGATGATCAGGAGCTCAAAGTCAGCCTCAGCAACTTAGTGAGGCCCTAAGCAACTCAGAGAGACCCAGCGTCTAAATAAAATATTAAAAAGGGCTGGAGATATAGCTCAGTGCTTAAGGGCTTTGGAGTTCAATTCCTGATACAAAGTAAAAGAAAAATCTTCAAGGATCACTGCAACTATGTGCAATTGTATCATAGCCCCTGTTCCTCCTAGTAGGAAGGATGAGTGGGGTGTGCTCCTAGGTGTAGCCCCCATCACACACCCTTGATCCTGTCCTGTACCTACTCAACCACATCACTTCATCAATTTGTCTCTGTCTCTCCTTCAGGAACAGTTTTTTGTCTTTTCACTGAATCATCTCCATAATCATCATATATGTGTATGAAAATCTCCCCCATTAAAAAATAAAAACCTTCTTGACCCCAAACCTCAAGCCTCCTCTCACCACCATATTATATCCATCCTCTTCAAAGCACTTATTCATACTCAGACTCCACTTCTTTTACTCTCATTCTTTCTCAAACCCACTTCAATCAGTTTCATTCTCATGACTCTGCCACAACTGCTTCTATGGAGTTCATTAAATGACTCCACATTGCAAATCTCAGGGGCCATTGAGAGTCCTCCCCTGAGGTGACCTGCCAGCAGTATTTCACACAGGTGAGTCTCCTCACTCAAGTGCCTTGCACCTGCCTACCCTCTTCTCTACCTGCCCTCCCCTCCTCCCTGTGGTCACTACCTGGCTGCGGTCTAACATTTCCCCACTGCCTGTTTCCAGCCTGATCTTCTCTCTGAACTTCAGGCCCATCTGTCCCACTGTCCACCCCACATCTCACCTAGACACTGAAACCAGTGTGTGGTCTGTGTGAAATGACCTCACCTCTTCACTCTGTTCTCAGTGTGGACAGCTATGGAGGAGCATAGCAAGAGCATGGCCTGAGCCATGAGGACGCTGCTAGAACAGTGGGCACACACTCCTGTTGGCACCAGAAGTCATCAATTGCTTCTCAGTGCCACCAGTGAGTGGAGGTGATGAATTTGCCAAGAACTTGTGCAAGGGGACCAATAAAGTGTCTCCAGGTGACCCCAGCCTGGGTTGGCATGGGCTTTCACAGAGTGCCCTGTGCTGATCTGTGAGCCCTGAACCCATGGGGCCTCAACCCCATTGCCTCATTGTGGATGCAGCTTCCAGAATGAACACATGGCCATCAAACATACATCTCCCTGGGGAGACCATGGGGGCAATATTCAGGCTTCTGACAGTGAAATATGTGTGTCATGACACCAAATGCAATGAATTTGACTGCATTGTGACCTGTTTCAGGATGTTCTAGATGAACAGGGAAATCCAGTCAGTAGTTGCCCTCTCTCCCACATCATTTCTCTCTGCCCCACACTCCACCATTCCCATAAGAATAATTTCTACCACTTAAAATAAAACAACTCTGTTGACCTCACATGGCTCTCACCGCTGCCTCTGTCTCATTTCTGCTCTGTATTGCAAATCTCCCCTAAACACTCAACTGCCTCTCATCTCCTGTCTTCTAGAATCCATGCCACTGGGTTTTTCTTTCCACCCACACCACAAATTTTTTTTTAAAGAGAGAGGGAGAGAGAGAGGGAGAAATTTTTAATATTTATTTTTTAGTATTTGGTGGACACAACATCTTTGTTTGTATGTGGTGCTGAGAATTGAACCCAGGCCACATGCATGCCAGGCGAGTGCACTACCCCTTGAGTCACATCCCCAGCCCAACCACCACAAACTTTTTTTAACCCAAATAAATGATGGCTGCCAAAGGTAACAGCCCCTCTTCATCCAGCATGCACTTGTCTGTGTGCAGCACTTGGCACTTGAATGTGCCCATTCTTCATAGCATGGTCTCCCACTTGGTTGGTCCCCAGGGTGACCCTCCCACTTTTCTCCCTCCCTTCTTGGCTTACCAGTTTAAAGCCAGCCTCTGTAACCTAGTGAGGACCTAAGCTAGATAGTGAGATCCTGTCTCAAAATAAAATCAATAAAAAAGTGGCTGAGGATTAGAGAGAACCACACAGGGTGTTGCTAGGTTGCCAGGGTCTTGCTAAGTTGGCTGGCCCTGAACTAGTGATCTTCCTGCCTCTGTCTCCTGAATCACTGAGTTTACAGACATGGGCCATCCCTGGCTCCTCATTTATAAATTTATAAAAATTTAAGATTTCTTAATTTTTGTCTTTAGCCTTAACACTCCTGAACTTCCTTCCCACAGACTCAACTACCTATGAAACACCTCCACCTGGATAGCAAACTACCTCCTCACTGTAAGGTGTCCCAAACAAAATTCCCCTTCCTTCCCTTTCTCTCTCCCTGCCTTTCTCCTTGCTTCCTTTTCTTCTTTCCTTCCTTCCTCCTTTTCTTTCCTATATTTTATCTTTGACTTACTCCTTATAATAAGGGATTTCAAACATCCACAAAAGTCCATAGACAGACTGGTGTACCAACTCCCCCACCCATCCCACAGGCTTGGTGACTATTCACTCAGGACCAATCTTGTTTCCATTCTTCACCCCATATTATCTTTCCCAGACATACATGTTGCATCATTCCATATATATCTTTTTTTTAGTTTGCATCTCTAAAAGACAAGTCTTCATTTTTAAACATCATCATGCCCTCATTGTCCTCATTAAAAAAAAAAGACAATTTCTTAACATCATCTAATAGCCAGTCAATGTTCCATTATCCATCTACCTCATCATTTTTTGGAAGCTTGAATCAGAATTCAAATAAGGTCTGCACAGTGTGATTAATATATCTGTAAGTCTTTTAATCTCTAGATTCTCCCTCCCATTCCCTTTTCTTGGCAATTTATTTGTGGAAACTAGGTCATTTGTCTTATGGTGTTATCCTCTCTTTGGATCTTGCTGAATGCACCCCACAGTATTGTTTGGCATGTCACAACCTCCTCTGAATTATCTGAAAATTGGTATTTGGATTCTAGAGGTAGTGGCAGATCCTTCTATTGAGAGGCAAATAATGTCTCTTTTTTATCATATTCAGAGCAGTTTATGCTCATTGCCTGGATCCATCACCTCATTAAGATGGTGTGATATTCAAATTCTATCTTTCTTCTTCATTCATTAGCTGGAAGATTATTAAAGAAAAATGCCCCTCAAATACTATTTGATTATCCTAGATATAGTTTGCACATAAAAGGCATAATAAATGCTTATTCTTTCCCTTTACTATCAATCATTTTTCTCAATAATGAGTTGGTTTGCCATCATTCTCCAACAAGCACCAATTAAAAGATCTATTTTAGCATCATCATAAACACATGGATTTAAACACATTTTATGACATTGCAATTCATTGCAGTTTTATCCTTATTAATGCTCACATATTCTTCTTTCTTTCTTCCCTCTTTCTTTCTTTTTCTTTTTTACTGGACCCAGGGCCTTCTACATGCTAAGCAAGTGCTCCACCACTGAGCTACATTCCCAGATCATTATCCCATCCTTATCCCATCATTATCCCACCCTTCTAACTGGCATTAGTCCTTGGGACCAGACCCAAATCGTCTTTGAAAGCTTCATTGCTAGCTAGTATTTCCAAATACCTCAGGATCCTATGGTCCATTTCCTGCCCCATACTCATGAATGAGTGAATTAAGGCAAAGGAGAGAGGGAACATGTGGAGAAGAGACAGATGTGTTAGTCAAGTTTCCATCCCTATGACAAAATACCTGAGAGAATCAAAGAATTTGGGCTCAGAGTTTCAGAAGTTTGGGTCCATGGTTGCTTACCCTGTTGCTTTTGGGCCCATAGCAAGGTAGTCCATCATGGCTGAAATTTGGGGCAGAGCAGAGCTGTTTGCATCATTGGTAAGGAGGCAAAAAGACAGAAGAAGGGGCCTGGATCCCAATATCTCCTTCAAGGACAGACTCCCAATGACCTTCTGCAAGGCTCTGTCTCATAAAGCTTTCACCTTCTTTCAACAGCATCACAGACTGTTGGCCAAGCCTTTGATGCATGAGGGGACAGTGGGAGACTTGAGGACCTCTCATTTAGCCTTTGGGGCAGTGGTGGCATTGACCCTTGATGAGATGTTGCCAGTGGGAAAGATGACAGAGCTCTCTCCTGTTCCAGACTTACCTTCCTGGTCTTCAACAGAAGAGGCCTCATCTGGTTTCAGCAATGAACCATAAGTGAAACCATTTATTACAGAGAGTTGCAGGAACATGATATAAAGATGAACAAACAGTGTAGAGGAGAGAAATGAGCCCTCTTGAGTTTCTGTAAATATCAGAGAACAAGAGAACCCAGAAGTCTCCCTATTTAGCTGGTCAAACAAAGTTTAGCAAGGCCTTTGGAAGCACCCCAGCAGAAGGCAGGGTGTCCAAGTGCGTATTTCAGGGAGCACATCATAGTCAGCCCATCTCTGCTTTCATGAGTGTTCAGGTAAGGAGTTTAAATCATTGGTTTACAATAAACCTAAACAAAAGGGTCATTTTCTTTTAGACTGGCCACTTGTATGGGAAAATCTGGCCATTTATTTAAGACCATCAGCTGTCTCTAGTGGGAGACTGGATCTTTTGAAGGCAATCTATGCAGGATGGGGACACAGAGGCACTGGAGGGGATAGGGGAGTTTGGTGGGTGTGGACAGTTCCTTGAACTTGCAGGCCAAAGCTCTCTGCCTGTTCTTCCTTCCCCTCACCCCTGGTTCCCCCGCCCTTTCCCTTCTTAGCAACTTCTTTCTTTTCCCTCTCTCCCTCCTCCCTTTATCTCCATTCCCTCCTCCTTTCATTCTCTCTCTCTACCTCTCCATCTCTACTCACCTCCTCCCTTGAAATAATGTCTATGACTTTAAAAAACAATGGAAATTCATGATTTTAAATTAATCTGCTTGTTTGGGGAATCTAAATAAAAAAAAATACATAGTAATGTCCTGTCTTCCGGGTGCATCAGAGGCCATATTGAAGTTCAGGATCAGGTTTAAAAACAGAGATGGCTCTGGCTGAGGAAGCAGTTCCGAAATACAGGCACACGAGGGCACCTCTGGGGCAGAGCCGCTGATAAGGAACAGGCATTAGTCAATTGCAGTGTCCAGTGCCGCTTTCAGGGGCACCATCTCTCTGCATCTCTAGACAAGTGTAAATTATATTACTACCAGTGCTTCTGGCGCGCCACCACCCACCCCCTGGCTTCGTGAGATCTTGAACAGGTCATCAGGATTCAGAAAGCAGTGATAGCTCAATGGGCTGAAGATGGGAGGCCTTCTCTCAAGTGGCTCTGATGTGTGTCATCTCTCAGGGACTCCCACTCCATCCTGGGGAATACCTGAAATTGGACAGCTCATCTCCTTAGTGAGGGAGGGCTTAGGACTAGATTTAATTTGATTTCAGTACAGTGACATTTCTTCCATCCCAGTACTTGTGCAGCAACTCCATAGTCACATTATGCATAATATATTTGAGCTGAATAATACACGTGCACAAACATCTTTTCCCCTATATTTTCATTCTGTGGAGCATGGGTAAATGGCCTTAGAGCGACATCTGAGGCTTAGAAATACAAAAAAAAATGTTGCCAAGGAAGGGGTCGCCAGTCCTACAAAGCAGAGTGTGTCTCCTGGGGCAACTCCAGTAACCTAAGGTGAGGACTTTCCTAGCACTCCTGAGCAATGGGAAAATGTCAATGCTCAGAAGCCCTGTGCTGCACCTTCTTCAGTCCCCAGGATCAGCAGCAGCTGCAGATGGTTCTGGCATTTCCCACTGCTTATTAAGATGAAAAACATTCAATAAAATAGAGCACACGTTTGTTCCTCAGAGGACCTAAGGACCCAAAGCTGCCAAGGATACTAATTCCCGTTTATTTCTACACTTTTTGGGGGCATGTTTCTTGTATGCTTTCCCTGGAAATGGGCTTTCAGCCTGGAAAGCAGACAGCATAAAACTAAAAATCTCCTGTAATTTCACCATCAATGAACTCAGAAAAAAATTCTGGAATATATCCACAGTCACTTTACCTCTGTACTTTATTTTTCTCTCTCTCTCCCTCCCTCCCTTTTTCTCTCTATCCTTCTTCCTTTTCCTCTAATGCTTTACTCAGTACCATAGAAAAACTGTTGTTAAGCACAAATATAGGAGGGTTATGACACTGACCATGTGCCAGGCCACAAAGGATTACTTGATAAATACCATAGAAAAAAAATAACAAACATATCATTTTCTCAGACCCTAATAAAAAAAATAGAAATGCATAGCAAAAGGATAGTTTGCAAAATATATTGCTTGGAAATAAATAAGATTAAATTTTAAAATGTGAAAAAAGAAAATATATAGCGAATTACTATGCACTTGGAATGTCAATGAAATGGTAATCATTAAATTTCCTGGGACTTAAAACAGTAGATGGAGGGAAATTTATAACTTCAAACAAAAACTGTTAATTCAAGAAACTGGAAAAAAGTAAAAGGGCAAATTTAATAAACAATAAAGAAAAATAAATAAAAATAAGGACAAAAAATCAATGAAGTAAAGGAAAAAAAGACAAAAGCAAAAGCAAATTCTTTGAAAACTTTAATAAAGTAAAATTCTGGGCTGGGGATGTGGCTCAAGCATGCTCACCTGGCATGCATGCTTCCCAGGTTCGATCCTCAGCACCACATACAAACGAAAGATGTTGTGTCCACCGATAACTAAAAAAAAAATATTAAAAAATTCTTCTCTCTCTCTCTCTCTCTCTCTCTCTCTCTCTCTCTCTCTCTCTCTCTCTCTCTCTCTGTCTCTCTCTCTAAAAAATAAATAAATAAATAAAGTAAAATTCTGCCAAGAAAATCAAGAAAAGAGGAGATGAAAGCCAAGCACAGTGGTGCACACCTGTAATCCCAGGAACTCGGGAGGCTGAGGCAGGAGAATTGCGAGTTCAAGGGCAGCCTCAGCACTTTAGCAAGGCCTTGAGCCATTTAGCAGATTCTGTCTCATAATTAAAATTTTTTTAAAAGGGCTGAGATGTGACTCTGTGGTAAAGCACTCCTGGATTCAATCAAAAAAAAGGGAGAGAAAGAAATTGCAAATAGATAAGACTAATTGAAAGGGGAGAAACAATTATAGATATGACAAAGAGAAAAAAAATGATGTAATAACAATAATCCCTTTGAAGTAGCTTTGTTAGACTATCAAACCTAAATCTGTTTGAGGGTCAACATTTAAGAATCAATTTGCAGAAATACAGAGGACAGGAGAACATGTCAAATTGGAGATGCAATCATGGACAATTCTAGGCCATGACCCGTGACCCAATTTCTTCAAAGGAAGAAAAATAGCTAGAAGGGACCAGAGATATTAGAAGACAAGTGCAATGGATAGACTTCCTCAGATTCAGATTCAAACAGACAAGCTTAAAAAAAATGACATTTGTGAGATAATTGGAAGCTTAAACACTAATTGGGGTTTCTTGATATTGAGCAATAATTACCTGGGGAGGAGTGGTGGATAGACTAAAAAACACAGTTCTTAACTTTTGAAGTTCCCTACAAGAGCATTTGCAGTTATAAAAATGCCCTTGTTAGCCAAACTCAGTGGTGTACATGTGAAATACCAGCTATCCAGGAGACTAAAACAGAAGGATTGCAAGTTCTAAGCCAGTCTGGGCAATTTAGCAAGACTGAAATAAAAAAATGAAAAAGGACTGGGGATTTAGCTAAGGGGTAGAGTGCTCCCGGATTCAATCCTTGGTTACCCCCCTCCCAAAAAATGCCTGTGATATGCTTTAAAGCATTAAGAGAGCAAGGCTGAGGGCTGTAAATACAAGATTAGCTGTGAGTTGATAACCACTGAAGTACAGGAGATTATTAATCTACTTTTGATTATGTGCTTAAATTTTTCTAAAATAAAAGTTTTCAAAATATGATGAACAACGATATGCTAAACAATGTGAAAATCTGGATATTGTTGGTAAGTTTATGAAGCAATATGAAATGCCAAATATGAAATACATAGCCCCAAACCCAATTTACAATCATTAAACTTAATGATTTTTTTTTACTCTATAATTTCTGCTGTTTCTAAGTCACCAGTTAATGGAATTTTTTATTAGCAACCTAAATGGTCTAAAACACTAAGAATGAAAAAGAAATTCCAGGAATTGTTACCAAAAACCTATAACAAACTTTTTTTGGTGGGTACCAGGGATTGAACTCAGGGGCACTCGACCACTGAGCCACATCCCTAGCCCTATTTTGTATTTTTTATTTAGAGACAGAGTTTCAATGAGTTGCTTAGCACCTCGCCTTTACTAATGCTGGTTTTGAACTCAAGATCCTCATGTCTTAGCCTTCCAAGCTGCTGGGATTACAAGCATGCACCCCCACACCTGGCTAACAAAAAAAAAATTTATCAGGAAAATTTCAGTATATTTCCTTGCCTCTCAGGTATAGTTGACACTTTTAAAAAATAATAATATAAGATGCCTGGTTAAGTTACAATTTCAGATTAAAAATTATTTAGTGTAAGTATATCCCATGCAATATTTAGGATAAAATACTGGGTATCCTATATTTTATCTGTCAATCCTACTTTGAGGGAACATTCAACATCTGAAGACATTCTCGTCTAAACTGGGAGTGGGGTATTAATGATATCTGCTATACAGCCTACAATGCCAAAGATCGTACCTCTCACACATACAACAAAGTAATGATTCTAAGGTTAGAATCCTATGTTACACACTTATAATAACCGACCAAAAATATAAGAACCACACACAGCAACTATGAATGATATGGGCATTAACTTAATTCATAAAATCTTTATAAACTTTTAAACTCTAACAAATAACAGAAGAGATTTTATAAATACATAGAGATTTTTAATGCTTTTGTGAATGTTAAATGTTAATTTTAACTCCATGATCAATAAATACAAAATTCAAAAATTTAGGCAGATTATTTTCAGAGATTACTTATTATTCTAAATTTTACATGAAGTAATAAAGGGCCAAGACTAGCATAGTCAACTTTGAAAAAGAAAAGGGAATACTAACTCTGCTAGATACTAGGCACACTACCAAACCCTGGTAATAGAAACAGAATGTTAGTGTCCCAAGAACAAACAAAAGGGATTAATTACAGAGACAGAACACTCAGAAATACAACCTTGCAAGCCTAATATATTTTAGAAAAGTTGTCCCAAGCCAGTAAGAAAAGATATAAATCACTAGTAACATGGGAAAAGAAAAACTAAATCCTATTTAATATTATATAGAAAACAAACTTCTTCAATGGATTCATTTATCCTTTAAGGCAAAAAATTACCAATAAATAAAACTAACAGAAGACCATTTTAGTGACTTAAGGGTGATAAAATTCAGAAGAACCAACTATACAAACAGTAAGCAGGTGTGGTGGCACACATCTGTAATCCCAGCAACTCGGGAGGCCAAGTTAGGAGTGTCAAAAGTTCAAGGCAAGCCTCAGAAACTTAGCAAGGTCCTAAGCAACTTAGTGAGACATTGCACGGAGTAGCCAGGCTAGGAATGGCAGATAAGGCCAAGCCTCCCAGATGCCCAGAGGGGTGGAAAACCTGTGGGGAGCTGCTGAGGAGGGGGCTGCCTGCCTTTACCACAACAGATCATTGAGGCAGAGGGGACATTAAGGGAAGTCCACTACACCTGCTGTCATATAGTATTGTTTTTAACAACAATAGGATCATTATATAGTCATATCCCTGGGCATCATGGAGGATTGATTTCAGGACTCTCCAAGGATACTAAAATTCATTCCAACATGCTTGATACATAAGATACGACACCAAGCATTTTGTGAAAGCTTTTGAGTGTATTCCCTTGGGGTCTTAGAAACCGTGTAGGAGAACATCAAAGTATCTTTCCAAAAGGGAGAGTGAGGTTTGGGAGTAAAATTAGCTACTTGTTTAAGGCTATGGGTGTTTGTGAACATGTGAGTGTGCTTTAAATTACACATAATTTTAAACAACTTTGTAAAAAGAGTTTTAAAAGTTTAATGGTGTTGAACCAAGCATAGGAATTAAAAATTGAAAAGATGAAACTATACCTTGTTGTTCTGCTTTAAAATATAAGTTTCCTTCTCATTTGCAATTAAGATGCTGATAATTTGCATAAAATGTGTAAAATTAGAGATAATTGAACTACAGTAGCTATAAAAGTGGCATTTCCATTTAAAAAATAAATCAGATGTCCAGTAAAAGGGTGTAAGAGCCATTCCCCTCTCTCCCATTTGGATCTCTGATATTTTTCACACTTTTATAGCTGATTTTTATTGCCAAACAATCAGGGGAGTTTGTGTCAGCTTAGAGATGGCAGCAGGCCCAGGCAGGCCTGTTAACTCTGGCATGTTAAGGACCTTTTAGAAGATTCAAATCCAGCCTCAGCACCCAGGTCAGCAGATCAGATCCAGGGAGACCTCAGGGAGGCTGCAGTGAGGGTGGGAAGAAAGCAGGACATGGAGAAAAAGAGACAAGAAAAGCCAAAGTATAGAAATGCCTTTAAATTAAACATCAATAGCTGTTTCTGTTTCCCCTGGAAACCTCAAGTTTAAAGGGACCAATCTGGAAAAGAGTACATCAATGATCAAAGTGGTCACAAATGATGGCCTCCGACTGGTGTTTACACTTTGACTGGAGGAGATTTTCCTCCCAGGATAAGGTACAGTCTGCATCCTGAAGGTGACGGCAGGAGCAGCTAGTTGTAAGCAACTTTATGAACACCTCTAAGGCCTGTATCTGACTGCCCACCTCTCCCTTTGGACCTCAGGCATGGGAAGATGTAAGCTATTTGTTTTGCTCTTCTACTGAGATATTTATAATATTGAATATTGGTGGGTCTTCTCTTTGTTCTGTTTCATCTTTCCTCCTCCATGAACATGTAAACCCTTCAAGGGCAGAGGCTCTGTTTCTAAGCAGAGCATTGGTGGTGGTGGTGGTAGAGGGCAGCTGAGTAGATTTCACAGACTTGAAACATGATATTGAAAGTTCCAAATTTAGGCTATGTTCATGGGTGAATACACTACTACAATTATACCCACACATATAATGGGTATAACTGTAATGCACTGATTAAAATAATAGTAACAATAATAGAAGAGTCATCAGTGGATTAGAGCAAGGTGATCACTGGGAGGAAAGGGAGGAAGGAAAGGGAAAGTACTGGGAGATGAGATTGATTAAAGTATGTTCTGTGCATATACAAATATAGCATAGCAAATCCCACATTATGTATAATGATAAAGTGCCAATAAAAATATTTTTTTTTAATAAAAGAAAGTGCCCACCTGGGCAAGAATGCTGAAATCTCAGAAATGTGACAAAGCTCTTGAAGCTATATAAATGGGGGAAAAATGCCAGCTGTAGGTCTGCTTTTTTGGATATAGTTTAAAAGTCATATTTTTTAAAACCACTCATGATAACAGGAATAAAAAAGTGGGGTGAAGATCTCCTATACTAAGTCACTGAATCTGTGACTCTCAAATCTCTACTCCTGTTGTGTCTATGTTTTAGGCAACAGGTCCCAGTGCACTAGGGTGGGATGGTCAGCTCTGTTTGGAGGGCCTTTCCCTGGACAGTTCTTTGCTGTTGTGGTCTTATTCAATCTATAGCATCTCTTTAAAATGACATTTTAAAAGAAAATCCTACAGATCTCTTAGATTTCTATCTTCTTTTTGGAAGTTATTATCTGATTTGATAATAGGGAGTAGGGTTATTGATTTAGATGTGACCCCTGCCTAGTAGCTTGGTTGCTTTCAATCTGGGGAATCCTGGAGATGATACATCAACCTATGATAGCAATTCTGGTATCCAAGACACCAGAGAAGGCCAGTGGGAGTTAATGACAGCAGAATGCAAATACTGAGCATCCTGCTGACCACCCTGTCGTCTATTCCATTTTTTCCTGTAGGACAATCTGGATGTGCTCTCTTCGCTAACTATTCATGCATCTTTTTTAATTTCATGGCATGACCATTTTCCATTGAGAATCAACATAAATTTAAAACTTTTAAAAGGTACTCTATTTACCACGTGAAGGTGGGTGAGAGAAGATTTATTAGTATTTAATAACATGTTTTAAATCCACGTAATATATAAGGTATGTGATATACTGTGATTCTTTTTGCATCTTAACCAAAAATTCTTAGCACAACAGAATGAAGAAGTTCTATGAGTGTTCCATGAAGAAGGATCCTGAATGGAATTGCCTGAATCTGGAGCCGGGATATTGAGAGAGCTGGAATGCAATGCAGCTGCCATTCTTTTTTGTGCATATAGAAACTACCTGCGATCTCAGAATCTTAAGAAGCAATTAATTGACATTGTTTAGAGTGGCAATACCTGTTGGTACTCTGGATATTTATCATAGAAAAGTATCATAAACCAGATTAGAAAGAGAACATACAAACATGCAAGTTTCAGAGAACATGCAAGTTTTTGGATTTTTTTTTCTGGTTAACCAGTAAAATGGTCTCCTAAACCTTAGGAAAAGAATGTGTTTAACAAATTAATTAATTTAGTTATTTTCTTCTTGTACTCCACCACTAGCTTTTCAGCCTATTTACATGGGTAGGCAGAAATGCAAAACCAGCTTCCATTAAAGGCTGGCAAAAGAAAAAGAGGAAAATAAAAGGAAAATTTTTAAAAAGAAATAGGAGTAAAATATGTGGCGTGTTATTGTCAGAGTTTCTGCCAGGCATACCTTGAACTTGGATTGAGTGTCTCCTCCCAAAGAGAAATGAACCCTAAGTGCCTTTCCTTCTAACTAGGGGACTATCACCTTAACCTGCCTATACTCAATGTAAATTCCATAATCATTTAGTCTTTTTTATAATATGGGAACTTCAAGTGGAGAACTCAAAGCATTTTCTTCATCAACCTCGTTCTAATTTCACCGAAGTATTAAAAAGAAATTCATTTGGCCCTTTTCTTGTCCAGTACTCTATTCACTCTGAAGCACATTAAAAAGCCACCTCTCTGATTTGCAGATGCCTCCATGGAATTATATAATTGGACCAACAGTTGCCAGTTCTGCATACTCTTGCTACCCCACGTTATCACAGAGCAAACTACTGTTTTGTAGACCTCCCTTATTGCGTAAATGGCTACATTATCACTGTGTACACATTAGGACAAGTAAATGGGCCCCTTAAGGCAAATCAGGGTTCAAATAACCCAGACAAGGTAGCCCAACTTAACTGAGGATTCACCCTTGTTACAACCTTATTGCTTTATGGCACATGAGCTAGTGGAAGGGACAGACTGCTTCAAGTGTGTTTCTACTGATCCTGCTGGCAAATCACAGCTTTATTACAGTAATGAGCCTGACCATATTTCTGTGCTTATGCATATTAGGCACCAAATGTATTTTCTGGCCTTCCAGCCTATGGTAGTAACTAACAGGAGCAATTTGTCCTGGGTTACAGTGTGTGTGCATGCATTAGGTATGAGCATGTTAGTTGCTCTGGGTTATAAAATACTACATGTTTCATCATGCATATTTTTTTATGCACAACTTAACTATATGCAAAATGAGTTGGCAATTAACCAACATAACTTATTAGTTGACGACAAGATTATTTCATAAATATATAAGTTGGGGACAGCCACAATTTCAATTTAGCAATATTAAAGATTTCATAGGATTATTGACTATCTAAAGAAAATGCTGTCTTTTTCTTCCTCTATGGTATAAGTGTTAAGATTCTTTAAAAATACCCTGCTTCTCTTCTCAGTTTCATCTCCATAAATAACCCTGAGCAACACCCTCTTTCAGAGGCTGGAGAATTTTAGACCACACACTTCCCTTTACTCATTGTGAGTTGACATTTGGCTTTTAACCCGCCCCCCCCAAAAAAAAATTTTCAGGTAAAGGTAAATGGTCATTATTGTAATTTTTTTCCTTGGGAGCATATTTTATGTATGCCATTTATTGGTTCCACAATTATTTAAAAAAATGACATCAGCCCAACCACTAAAAACAGTGTATATGCTTTTCTCTCTCTTCCTATTGATCGCTGGGATCATAAAGCTTGGTGCTGTTTGCCTGATTGTAAGACTGTACAGGAAGAATCCTAATTCAGGGGCTCACTCCAAAAGGGCACACACAGTAGAAATACATCCCTCTGAACTCTTAATTAAAATTAACTCTTTCTCCCACTCCTCCACAAAATAAATCAATAAAAAAGCAACAACAGCAAAAAAATAAGTACACCAGAAAAGAATTAGAATTGGTGGGAAACCCGTGCTAAAGGAATTACTCTTGCTGCTTCTATAAACATCACTTAAGTTGTCAGAGCATCACTTCTCCCCCTTCCATTCAGGTTGAATTTATGCAAATGACCACTCGGGACAGAGGTACCTTTATTTAGTCACCAATAAAGCTGGAATCATGTTGTACTAGGGCTGATAACATAAAATTACACAAAATAAGTGGGCTTATCCCTTCTGAAGCTTGTTTTACAGTACCAGTATTTCTCTTTAGAAAATCTTGCTGCGTTTTTAAGTAATACAATAAAACAACATGAATGTCTTTGTGGCTAAACCTGATTGTTTCAGAAAGAACACAGCTGTTTTATTCTCATGTTTTATCTCTTTACAGTGGATTTTTGAACACATGAACAGGTTCCCGGCCTATGTGGATGCAATGGGTTATTTCTTCAGGTATCCCTTCCGATTCTCAGGCACTGAAGAAAGAATGGATGAGAAGGAAAGTGGCTTTGGCCATAGCAACACCCCAGGTGAATAGAAAACCCAGACCAGAGTGTGCCTTTCACAGTCCTGTCACAGATTAATATGGCTCATGATAGATACTTAGTTCTCTGACAGTTTCTCCTGCACCTTGGCTGGGAATTTGATAGAAATTACTCCATCTGAATGCTTAAAGCAGATGTTATCCCATTAATTAGCTCTGGACCTGGGTACACTCGAGACTTTCCCATTTTCAGGCCGAAAGGAATTGGTCCCAGTGAGCGTGCTCTATATCCACATTTAGTATTATCTCATAAACAGCAGTGAAAACACAGCAGGCCCTTGATGAAGATACATTAGCTTATTTCTAATTTAAAGTTATGTTGCTTAACCTTAATGTAATTGGTCACCGGTGGCCAACTGTTTGTATAGTGTGTTGATGACCAAAGAGATGTAATAAATTATAAAACTCTCTGCTCAAATGGAGGGAACGACTGTTTTGTTAAAAGCCTCGCATGTAATAATGGTAAAATAATTACACCTCAAGCCAAATAACTGTGAAGCTGTTAATACTAGCAACAGAGTTGTTCTCACAGTAGCTCAGTTCATCTCCATTTAAAACAAGTGCCTGAGTTAACCTGGCTCTTACATTCGGCAAGAGGAACTTTGCAAACTCAGTCTCACATTGGTTAAAGTAAAAAAGTTCTCCTTTTTTTTTTAAGGGATGAACATAATGTGTAGTGAGGAGGTAGAGTGAATGAGATAACTAACTAATCACTAGGGTTAACTAGAGGAAACAAAACAAAACAAACAAAAAACACACAAAATTCTATTCTGTACATCAATCCACAGCCCCTGACAGACAGGTTTGTAAAGAAGACTTGATTCGCTGGTAGAATAACTGGGATAATAATAAAATATGAAAGTAATTGACAGAACTTTAATGTTTAATAATGGATAGTATGACAGAGCAAAATAAACGGAAACTGTTTCTTATCCTAAGAACAAGTTCAGCCTTAAAATTTCTTAGACCAGATTTAGTGATTACTTGAGACTTGAGGACTACAACTCAGGATTAGAGTTAAAGTTGCAAATTCAGTTAAAAGGAAACAACATGAGTCACAATAAATGTTCACATTACGGGTTTGCTGTGCGTTGCTGTTCAAGATCTCTCCCTTCTGCTCCCTATTTAGGGTTTGTGACTGGTTTAAAATGAAAAAAAAATGAAATAAATGTACTTGTGTTCCTGTTTGCCTGCTCGTTTTTCTTCCTGGTTGGATCGTGTTCACTAGCTTTGCAGTAACAAGTAGAAAAAGTACAGTATTTGCTTTTCATAAAAGATAGTCCTTTCCTCTAAATATTTGCATTCTGAATTTGGATCCCCTCCAAAGGGCACTCACTCAACAACAGAGAAAAAACATTCCTCTCCCTTCTCACATTACATTTCTTAGAAAGACCTTCTAATAATTTAAACTATTTACAGTACCTCTAGGTCATTATTTCCCCTGACTCCACCGAAAATACCCTGGGACACTAGTTAGGGCTGACTTCTGAGTTACCTCACAGGATCAGTTTACAAAAAGGGAGACTTCACCATATAAAAGTCATTATTTTGTTTAACACAACTTGTAATGTTAATTTTTTTCTTTTTCTCCTTCTTTTAAAAAATTTGCTACTTTCGTGCAAACTCTGCTTTCGCTGGCGGTATTAGTTATGAAAACCTTGGAAAAATCTGATGTGAAGATATATGTCTCTTCAGGGCCAATCTATCAATATTAATTGGAGCTAACCCTTAAAATGAAAAATTGCTGATGGAAAAATAGGAAAATGAAAGATTTTTTTTTCAGTTCCAGGGCGGGGAAAAAAAGGAGAAAAACTTGAAATTAAAAATTCTGGTGCTATGGATAATAACTTAGTGGGGGCTCTAAATAATCAGGGGACAGTGGGCCATCCTGTCAAGATGATGCTAATGGAAGGTGTAAAGGCGGTTATTCTCAAGTTTGTACAGAGAATAGTTGTGCTCTGGGAGTAACTCCACAGCTACCCTTCTTAATGGTAAAAATGACTCCGTTGCTATTCCAACTAAAAATCAATGTGGCTCACAATTTTAACAAGGAACATGAATCTGAAAATGTGTTTAGTATCAGGTTATATAAACACACCCTAATGAAATACCATAAAATCCATCACATTAAAGGCTGGTTTCCTGCAAGGTATATTAGCTAAAAATGCTCCATATATTAGGTCAGTATACAACAGTACACATAATAAAGCAGCTCTGTCAAGATAAGATGCATGTTTACCCCTTAAAACTGTTATGTTTTGCACATTTTATAAGGTTCCTTGAATACATGAATAAGATAAGTTATTCCCATCTCTTTCTTAAGCAATCTCAGAAATGGCTATGACCTGAAATTGGAATTCTTGTAAACACCTATCCGAAGAAAATGTGTGCAGCTCTGTCTTAAAGAGACTGTACATGTTTAATTATCCCAACTTCTTCTAGCAGAATACTATTAACATGCACATTAGCATCATCTCATTGGTTCTTCCTGCTGCTCCACCTTAGGGGCAGCAGTAGGAGCTAATCTTATTGCTCCCATGCGCATAATAATGAAATTTGGTCTTGTCTCAAGACAGCGTTCTTTGGTCTAAAGTACAGCTGGAGACATTACTGTTCTGGAAAATTTCTGACCAATTCATTGTAAAAGATAAAGAAATAAAATAAAATATAGTTCTAAATAACGATTGTGAAAGATATCGTTTTACCTTGAGTATCAAATACTGAGCAATCGCAGGTCTAAATGATTCTGTATGTGATTAAAGAAGATGTGAGTGGAGGTTCAGTTCTTACAGACCTAAAACACTGTACATATCAACAAGCACAGCCCACATATAGACCCCAGACACTCAGGGTATACCTACAAAAGTTCTGCTTCCTAGCACTGTCATGGATGGTATACGGTGGGATAAAAATAAACCAAAGCCACAGAAAGAGCCCTTTCCCTGTGTCTTTTTTCATCCATTTTCCAAGAAACAATGACAAGATCTCATGGAATACATAATACCCTTTCCTTTTTGCATGCAATGTTGGAAAGCTTTAATTAAAAAATAAAACTGTGCATATACTGCATAGCACATGCAAAAATACGTGTGAATTCAAGGCTACTGAATTAAGGGAGGTTGTTCCAACATTTCCCCCACTGTACATTATTTGTATTCAAGGTTTTTGAAATGACATTGTAATCTGATGATGCACCAGCCTATTATATTGTCTAGCAGGACAAATATCCTTGCGTTTTCTCTATAGAACTAACACAATTTTTCCATGTCAGAGGTGCATAATATCCTGGCTGTCATAAGGAATGATGCTATTAATCCTCTTGGGCAATCTCCAGGTCTGATTATTAGGGAAATAAATTTGCATGCTGCATATGAGCTAGGTGAATCACCGAGAGCACAAATTATATTTCCTGACAGCAAGTTAGAGAATGGAGCCATGTCGCTTTTTTATCTTCCAACCCCCCTCTGAAAGCTATAGAATTTCAATTCATTACATGAGATTGGTTAGAATTCAAGTCTTTTTTAAGTTGATGTTGAGTCTGTTATCTCTGCGAAGGCTGGTAGGTTCCCCAGAGTATCCACCTAATCACTACTTAAAAAAATTGAAACGTATAGTTAGTGTCATGATTTAGGTACCAGAGCTACCTTATTTATCAGCACAGAGTGAGATAATTTCAATTTGAGCCTCCATAGCCCTCATGAATTTAACTGACTTGAAAGCTTTTCACCCCAACTCCCTGTCTCCCTCCCCCTTTTGTTGCATATTGTAATAATAGTTATTCTGGGCACCTTCCTCGATGCTATGCCAAGCATTGTACTAGGCTCCTTCCCTCTCTCCTAGAGATCTGATTCTAGCCAAGCTTGTGCAAAACATCCCCGAGTTTCCCTTTCCACATTACCTGCCTTCTCTTTGCCAGCACTACTGCCAGGCGTGTCTGCATTCAATATCCATAATGAATGTATTTTTATTATTTCCAGGGGTTGGCATCAGAAAAACCTTTTTGCATTATTAATTTTGAGCAGGGAGAATGATAGCAAATATGAGCATAATAAATTGCTTTATGTCCTAATGTATTAATTAAGCAGACATTTATTATAATGGTTGTTTTATAGACCCATTGTAAAAATGTATGATTGTGTGGTGAAACTCTTAGCTGGAGCCACATATGGCAACTCGGGTGAATGGGTTGTGATGTCTGTCAGATTGGAAAGGGTTCACCAGGTCTAGTCTGCAAATTCACAAGGAAGCATTGAACCTTGCTGGGGTGTGACTTTGGTGCAGTAGTATTGCTGTGGCTAGCAGGGAAGCAAAACTTCTTTTATTATCATTGTCATTATGCAGAAAAATAAAAAAATATATACATACCATGTGCAGTGAATATTTGCAGGGTGCTTTACAGTTTTTAAAGTGTATTTACAGACGAGTGAGCACAAATAGATACAGCAGGTTATGGAGGCATCCTTAAATTCAAAAATGTATATCATAATTATTGTTTGAAACACAAATATTATGTACTCTTCAGAATAATAAGAATAATGTTAGATCTAAGAGGTAGACAATTTTGGAAAAATGTAAGCTCTAAGAACTATAGATTATATTTATTTGTTCAGGGTGCACCAAAACCAGCACAGCTCAGAGAGGTTAAATCTTGGCCTTCTGATTATTCAAGCTATGGGTAATTATCAAGGAAACAAAATTCTTTCTATATCTTGCTCCTTCACAGTGAGTTCAAGTGACTCATTTTGTATTTTGCCAAAAATAAAGAAAAGAAAATGCTCTAGCAGTTTCTTCCTTCACTCTGTGTTTCCACACTCTCAAAATGGTTTTATAGCAATCTTTCTCAGGACAGAGGTACTTTGAATCACAGGTGTGCTTTGCAGACACATGGCTCAGGATTCTGCATAGTCAGGAAATAGTCCCTACATTTAGGAAAAGGAAGTAACAGTTGGAAAAAATTCAGAGTATGTCCATGAAGAGGGACAACGGGAGCCTCAGGGGCTATTTCCTGTACCTTACTAGAAGCCTGGGGGCTATTTCGGGCTCCAGATAGCAGCACTTTTCAGCACTGTTGATTTTCATTCCTGCCTAAGACCGGACACTGAGACTGATGACAGAAGTGATTTGTAACCAGTTCAGAAAAGGACATGAGTTTAGAATCTGAGAATGCCCGAGACCAGTTACTGCACATAAAGCAAACAAATTGGCTCCCACCATCCTAGACTCCTCTCCCCAGGAGTCCTGCACTCTGGCTGGCTGCAAAGCAGGTGGAATAATTAGAGAAAAGAGAGCAGAGAAATGATGAGAGCTGGAGTATGCAGATCCTTGAGTGCACAAAAGGCCTTGAGCCTGGCCACTGGCCAACCATGGAAAAGAACTGTAGAGGCCACGCAAGATACATCTGTGAACTGGTAACCAAGTGACATGTAATCCAGAAAAAATGCTGCCTCCTTTAGCTAGCATGATGTCAAAACATGCATTTCAGTGAAAAGACATCAGTTTGACAAGTACCTTCATGTTTAGAAGATAACAAAATCTGAGTGATTGTCTTTGCTACTTTTTGTACCAGTTGTTAGGACACATACCTGGTTGGAGAAGGCCTTTCTGATAGTGAATGTCAGGCACAGTGCTAGGTACCAAGGAGGTAGTAAAGCTCATATTCAAATATGGCTCTGATACTGAAAGTTTTCATTCTTCTTTCTTATTAATTTTTCTACTAGAGAAAGAAAGAGAGCAATGGAGAGGAAAGTGGGCGTGGGGAGAAGAGGGAGACAGAAAGAAAGGTAGAGGTAAGAAGACGGAGAGAATCAGGAAAGAATTGAGGTTGATAGGGGGGGAGTGAACAAAAAGAGAATTAGTTTAAATGAAAAGATAGGGAAGGGAAACATGATCTAAAAGATTCCTCTATTTCTTCACACTGCTGCTCCCAACCTGAGGGTGGGTGCTGTCATAATAGCATCAAGTATTATCACTTGTAAACCACTTCTATTTACTCTTCAGAGTTTAAGGGAAGATGCTTTATGACTTCTGGTCTTCACCTTTCTCTGAAGATTTATCAGTGTACAGAGGTAGCAAGGTCCCATGCCTCTGGATTACACTCTTTGGACCCAGGCAGAGTTAGGTCCAATTAAGTCTTGATCTTTTGCTAGTGGTGTGTACTAGGGCAAGCTTTTGAAGCTCTTTGAATGTTCAGTTATCATTGTTATTGTTGTTGTTAATATTATTGTACTTAATGGATACCACTGTAAAACTTCATGAAGCACAGTAAATCCACTCAGGTCCACAGTCAAAATGCAAATTTGCATGTCCAGACCACAAACCAGGCAGAATCCAATCCTCCTTTGTCATTATCTACCTACCATAAGAAAAGTCCACTGATTGGCTGGGCCTAAGACACTGACCATAAAACTCACCCAAAGCTAAATAAGTGGTGGTGATTAATCCTGGGCACCATGATGATGTGGAGCTTGATACCATGTTTGATGATAATAAAGTAATTTTCATGCCTTACGTTGGTCTTGGCCTTTGCAGTGAACAAAAATCTTTACTTCAATGCCTTCTCATGAGTTCCATACTTACCATAAGAGATAAACAATACTTTTATTCACATTTTAAAGGTGTGATTTGAAATGACCTGCCCCAGGCCACATGTCCCTAACAGAACAGGTATTTTCTATTTCTTGAGATATACAATATTGGAGGCTGAAATTTTAGAACCCGAATCCTAAATCAGGGTGTTTCAAAGAGAATTTCTACCAAATCATACCACCAGGAGGATACCAAGCTTTGTAAAGGTATCAACAAGGCATGTTGACCAATACATCTTTAAAAATTACAGTCTTGACAGCACTAATACCACTTGCATTTATATAGGGCTGGGATTCCAACAACAGCCTGCTTGTCCTAAAAGCAAAGGCCAGCTTTTCAGGATTTCGCCCAGGGCCTTGGCATGCACCAGGGACATGGCAGTCTACTGTTAGCTTCTGAGCAGTGACCTATCATGACAAAGAAGGAATTTCACACAGCCCCAGCAACTGACAAAACAGTTCACCTTTCAGGAGAAATGTAATATTTTCTGATAAGCAGCTTATGCTAGTTTTCTTAGCAAATAGCCTGGAAGCATTTCTGTCTGTGGCATTTCTAGATGTGATAAGTTGAAGGGAACCCCTCTGACCATGCCATAGTCAGCCAGGCCCTATCCATTGAGGGGACAGCTATTTGGAAAGATGTAAACATGTGGCAATTTGAAAATGATATAAAATAATTGATCACAGAGACAGCCCAGAGCATGCATTGTTAACAGAAACACATGTCCCTATTTATGGAGTTGTAAACAGAGACATGTGTATTTATTGTTGGAGTTGGAGGCCAAGGCCTGAGGCAAGATTAGGTCAAAGCTTGTCAGTTTTTCACATGGTCATGCATAAAAGCAATGCACATTTTTAGTAGCAGTATTTTTCAATGTGTATTCAGGGGACAAGGGACAAGGTCCTAAGTTGTTCCCACTCTTGGTTTCATTTGCTCATCCACAGCAGGGTAATGAGGTGCTGTCATTAACATTCTGTGGAAGAAGAGATGAGGATGGGGAAAGCTGAGTCACCTGCCTTACGTTAGAAAGCTGATTCGTAGCAGAGTTACAATTTTCAACCCACTTCTGACTCGAAAGCCCAGGGTCTCCACCATGCCACTTCCTTTCCTGAAGTGAGAAAGGGGGAAAAACACTAGACTGATTTTAGCTGGTGACTGCTTCCTGCAGCAAGACCCTGAGGTTGTGCTATCAGATGCTCCGAAGACAAGGGATGTCAGTATTCTGCTTCTTCTCCAATTGTACATGAAGGAAAACCAAAGGAGGTGCCACATCTCACATAACGGAATGCCAAGGGCCTGGTCAGGCACTGGTAAAAGACGAAGACGACTCTTTGGGGACATTTCGAAGTGACTTACAACCTTTGTGTTGCAAAGAACTACTGTGCCTACAGTTTGCTTTCATAAATTTGGTTGCAGGCTATTTTGAGGGAAAATGCGTCCCATCTTCCCTTTACCTTGCAGGTATTCGGTAACTATTAGACCACATTTTAAAATGAATTGTGTGCACTGATGTTAGAGAAGGTTAGACTCTTTGAGCTGCCACCAGTGACATATGACTACAGTGACAGTCAGCGGTATTCAAACTGAATTAATCAGAAAACACAGCCTACTTCAATGTGATGTTTAGAGGGAGGAGGAATAGCTACTTATTTACCAAAGGGATGTCACTGAACCATCTTTCTATGTGGAGATAGACTATGGCTACATAATCCTTTCAAACCAGCAGTAGAGCAATAAACTATACTCGGAGCCTGGTCTTTTAAGTCTGTTCCCTCTTGTCCTCTACTCTCATTCTTCAAGATGGCCCTGGTTATTTTATTTTATTTTTTTTGGCAAGGCCATGAGATGAAGTGGGGTTCAAGTGCCTTGTATGGGGATGGCAGGGACACAGAGAGCCTTTGGAGATGGAAGTGTTTCCTCTGATCCTTCTCCAAAGTGCACACACATCAGTATCAGCCCCATGGCAGGAAGGAAATATGGTAATAACGGTGATAGTGGTACCTTAATTTTACAAATATGTAATGCTAATTATGTAAACAGTGGAGAACTCTGAAATCTCTTCATCATGTGTGTCATACAATGGAAATATTATGCAGCCTAACTCAACATTATACAGTAATAATGTTATTTCACGTTGGCTAGTTGACAAGCACAGGCCAATGCTGTCTATCAAACAAAACTGTTGTGCCACATTGTATCTTGGCGATAAGTAGAGGAAGAGCCACTCCAAGTCTGTTCATGTATTAATCAAGGCATCAGACTCAGACTACTTTTCCAGACACATCCTCTAACAACAACAACAAAAAAAAACCTGAAAATCTTCTGGTTACCTGGTGACTTGCTTAGCTTGGACTACCATAACAAAATACATAGGTGTAAGGCTTCAAACAACAGCAGTTTATTTTCCCACTGTTCTGGGGGTGGAAGTCTCAGATCAAGGTGCCAGCAAGGTCAGGTTCTAGTGATGGCTCTCTTCCTGGATAGCAGATGACTATCTTCTTGTCATAGTCTCAAAGAGCAATAGAGACAAAGAGAGGGAGCAAAAGACAGAGAGAAGGGGGAGTAGAGAATAAGCCCTCTCATGTCTCTTTTTCAAAGCCACCCATCCTATGATGAGGACTCCACCCTTGTGACCTTATCTAAACTTAATTTTCTCTCAAAGACCCCCATCTTTGCACCATCATATCAGAAGTTAAGGTTTCAACATCTTGGTTTTTGGGGGACACAGATCAGTTCATACCCAGGTGATAGCTGGGTATGTGTTGCTGACTCCCCCACTTCACCCTTCCTTTGCTCAAGAATCATTAATTTAAGGAACAAATTAACTGCTTTAATGAAGTCTTTTTAGATTTTTTTTTAAAATTGACAGATAATAACTATATACTTGTGGGGTACAATGATATTTCCGTCATGTTGAAGATCTTAGAAAACCATCATGGTGTACCTTCCTACACCATAGTGCCCCTCACACTGAGACAAGCACACTGGACCCCACACAAGTTTGCCCTGGAGGAAGCAAGCTGCTTTGTGTGCAAACAAGAGCAGACTTGGTAAAGACTCATGGTGGGCATGATGCTTGTTCTAAGAACGAGTACTTTGCTCCGAGAACAAACCCAAATCAAACTCACATTTTCATAAACCACCTTCCTCCTTTCCATCTAATGTTAACACATATTTTAAGAACTTTCCATAATAGTCACAATGGGTTGAGAGTAGTCAGGTCTCAATGCCAGAAGGGTCTAGGATCCCAGTTTGAAGCTTAACTTGTTATAACAGTATCAACATTGATGATCTCTTTTGTGTAGTAAGTGTTGGCATATTTCAGAGGAGTTGTTGAAATGCCTTTGGTCCTTGAGCAAAGTATGTCAAGATGGAAATCAAAGGAGAAATCTTTTTATTCTTCCTTTAAGAAAAAAATGCTGTAAAAATCCTGAAAAACTTATACCATTGAAGGAAGAGATTACTGAGTAATTACCAGCCAGTACGGACTTGTTAAGAGCTGGGTGAATCTTGGAGGCTGAGTCGATATAGCATAAAGCGAAGAGGATATTTGGCAATTATTATTTAATTTGAGCAATCTTTACCAAGAGGTCCTTTTACAATTAATTAGTCTTCCTTTAAACACAATTTCATAAGTAGACCTCCAAGTGTCACCTCAGGAGAAAAATGTAGTACCAATAGTGATACTACTTCAAGAAATATCATAAAGGAGTCTATGACATGGCACAAATAATTACCCATGGCCAAAACAAAGCAGTTATTAATGCTTGAAATACTAGTCCTACACACCTATATTCTTTTCTCTTTATATATGCAAGAAAAAATCATTTCAAGGTCCCTATAGAAAGAGTAATGCAGTCGGGAGGATAAGACAGGAGGATCACCAGCCTCCGTGAGGCCCTGTCTCAAAATAAAACACAAAATAGGGCTCAGATGTAGCTAGGTCAAGTGCCCCTGAGTTTAATCCCTGAAAAAAGAAAAAGAGAAAAGAAAGAGTATCTTAGTAAAAATGCTTCCATAAATATAGATTATTTTTTCTATGTGATTGGAACCTAGAAAAGGCCATCAAGTGAACTTTTCAGATCTATCAGGGAATTTCTTCTACAAGTTTATAATAAAAGCAAAGACCTTTCAGTCTGTTTTGGAGGTGATGCTGTGATGAAAGCATAATGTACACTTAGTTCTCTTATATATATATATATATATATATATATATATATATATATATATATATATATATATTAATTTATCTCAATTCATTTCAACTACGTATAAAGGATATACAGTGATACCTACTCCATTCCTGGCATTGTGTTTTTTAAATCATAAGCTCCTGCTAGGTGGCAAATGGCTTAGAAGCAGGAACCAGATCTTACTAGGGCATGTATCTCTGATGCCTAGCAACAGTATTCAAGTATGACTGTTGCAGTGTGTTTGAGGAATGCCACACTGAATAACACCAGATGACAAGTTTTAGTCGAGTAGGACATGGGACCTGCTTATGAAGGACCTCAAACATAGCTAAGGAATTCTTTGACAATAGTGATATAGAGATCTGTGGTACTAACTTCAATCCACATAAGGTTCATGCCATCTTTTCAGTGCAATGATTATAATTTTTCTTGTAAAGAGTAAGATGGTCAATTTTTTTTTGCTTATGGGTCACTAATTCTCTGTTGAAGCTACTCAGCTCACTTACTGTGGTGTTTTGCAACTCTTTAGCTCTGTAGACAATGGCAGGAAAAGAAACCATGAACATTATGTAAGCAAATGGACTAGGCTTGAGTTAGTCCACACACTGCCATTGGCAACTTCTGATCCTAACAAGACATCAGTTGACTGACATCTTCTAAGGCGCCAGGGGAGTTCTAAATGAATACTGTTAGTGTTTTTTGATCACAGCCATTATTTATGGATCAACAACAACAAAAAAATGACAATATAACTCAGAAGTCATTGCATCTTTAAAATGTATATTGGTAATGCTCAAGTTGAATTATAGCTGTATAGATTGAGCTGTGAGTGAATACTGCAATGATCCTACCCCAAATCCTGTTCAAATAACAAAAGTTGAATCTCAGTGACCCAGTTAGACTAATTTAAAGTCCAAATATCAAGAAAGGCACTCCATTCTTCTGAGAGATCTGCGTCACTGCCAGATGACCCCCAGCATGAAGACAAAGACAAGTCGAGTTCTTTGATCCATGCTATGTCTCCTTTGATTTGCCTCAGATGAGATGCCTGATCTGATTCTATGGTCAGTCTCCTGCCATCCTTTCTTGGGCTATGAAGGAATTTGAACCCTTGACAAGATACAACCCAACTTCTGGCAAGAGGCTTTCAACAGCACCATTTTGGCTCTCAGAATCCATTGCAAGGAAACATTCAGAACTTCTCCCTCTTTCTAAGTATGTTAGAAGACTTTGGTACGTTTGAAAATACATTGGTAGTAGTAATAATAATAATAATAATAATAATAATAATAATAATAATATTAATAATAATAATAGTCTGTTAGGGAACTGGTGTGGCCCTTTGGGTGAGCAAAAATTAAGTGACATTTCCTTTGCTTCCTCTCCTCCCCAGGCTCCCTTCTGCCCAGGCATGATGTTTCTCTCTGTGGTAGTTTTTGAGTATTTCAAAGGTAGATCACACACCTTTAAGGCTGTTATTTTCAAGTTTTAATAATGTTTTGCAACTCACTTCCTGTTTCTCAGCTGCCAGCCCTGCCCAAAGCATTCCTTGTCAGGTACTAATTTGGGTGATGTGACGACCACTTGATCTAAATTTTTGGTGGGTAATTACTGAGTCAGAAGTGAGTAATTTTTTGATATCCAGTGGCAGTCAGAAAGATGGGTATTTTACTAACCACTCATTAGAGATTCTCCAGTAGTGAAATGTCCTGAATTTTGCTCTGTTTGCAGACAGAAGAAAAATCTGACTGCTCAAACGAAAAGGAACTTCCTGCTTATTTTGGCAGCACTTACAGGGTGTATTGAAGTTTTTTTTATTATGAACCCATTCCAAGTTTCACTGTACCAGCAATATTAATTTTGTATTGATCCAAATCTCATGCAATGACTTTCTTCTTTTTCCTTCTTCTTTTTTTCCCCTTTAAGTTACAGAGAGCTTACATTTAATTTAGAAAATAGTTGAAGATATTTTGGTTATTAAGGATTTCAGAAACACTAGAAATCCTAATTTTGGAACTTAAAGAGTAAGATCTTCAGACTTGCTCTGACAGTGCCTGTTCTTTTTGCATAATTTTTTTTGGGGGGTGGATACTTTTTGAATTTCTAAAATTGTTCACCTTATTTTTCTACAAGAAGAAATAAATAATGGAGATGTTTCTGGTGATAAATTTAACATTTAACCTTGAGGCAAACTCATGTACCCATTTATTTGAAGCAGTGAAAGCAAACATAACATTTGGGGATATTTTTACTTTTAGGAAAATAACCTTCCACCTGTCATATTTCTTTCCTTTAATCACAAATAGAAAGTTGAGCTAACATTTCATGGTTATAATAATAGATGTTCCTGTTCAGATTGTCCTGTGATTAAATCACAAAAATTTGCAATAATTAGCCAAAATGTACAGTATAGAATTACATGTGTATAGTACAGTTTTGTTGTTCAAGATGCTTTGCCAAAAGATCCAACTTAACACTAAAATATTTATTTGATTTAATAAATTATTTTTAAACATAATGAACTGAATTAGTGCTGTATTAGTTTCCTGTGGTTACTATAACAAACTACCACAAACTGAGTGGTTCAAAACAAAACTAATGTATTTTTCATAGTTCTGGAAGCCAAAAGTAAAACAATAATATGCATTGTTACATAATATAACCTCTTTATAATAAAGATATTAGTAATGATAATCCTCCCTCCAGACCCTCTAGGCAGAAGTTTTTGTTGTTGTTGTTTTTGTTTTTGTTTTTAATTCTTTTTTCTTAATCTCTTCTAGATTCTGGTTGTTGCCAGCAGGTCTTAGTTTGTATCTGCCTCTGCAGTCCGAGTGTATGTGTTTACTTGTCTGTGAAATCTCTCTCTGTTCTCCCTGATAAGGATGCATTCAGGTATTGTTTAAGGTTCATCTTGATGATCCAGGTTAATCTTCGCATTTTAGCAAGATCCTAAATTTAATCACTATCCTAAAGATTCTCTTTTGCCATGTGGATCCAGGAGCTAGAACAAGCATATCTGGGGACTTTTTTTTTCTTTTAGCCAACCAGAAATGTTTATTGAACACTGGGTACATTTTTAAGCCAACCAGAAGTGTTCATTGAATACTGTACAAGACAGAATATGGTCATCACTCCAACTGAGGAAAAATCATTTGCAGAGATTTGAAGAAAATAAAACACATTTACTTGAGAGTAACAGAGATTGATAAAGAAAGGGAAACATGACCTGTGATCTGAAAATATGTATGAATTTGGAGGCAGGAATTGGTCAGAGAAACATTTCTAATGAATGGAAGCTCTGGGGACAAGCTATAGAAGGGAATAGATTCTCCAGGTGGATTGAGGTGTTGGGCTAGAACCTTAAGTTCTTAAACCAGGTTACTGGATTTGAATCCCTCTGCCTTTATCCAGCTGTGAGACTTTGATCTCTTTGAACTTCAAATAATTTAGAATCATAATGGAGATAATAGTTTCTAACTCATAGCATTTTGCTAACAATATTTACGGTACTTAGAGTAGCATTTGCATACATAACCATTCCTTTACTTGTCTGGATAAATCCATGGTAAGCTGAAAATATCATAAGTCACAAATGCATTTAATATATTCAATCTAGTGAACATCCCAACTTAGTCTTAAACAAGCTCAGAACACTTACAGTAGACTACAGCTGGACAAAATCATCTAAAACAAAGCCTATTGTATAATAAATTGTTAAGCATCTCACGAAATTTACTGAACACTAAAGTGAAAAACAGAATCCTTGCATGGGTCACTTTAGCACCATTGTAAAGTTGAAAAAAATCATGAAATTGAACCATTGAAAGTTGGAGACTGTCTTCTGTAAAATATGTTGCGATGGTCAACCTGAATGCCTTATTACTTATGTTTATTAATTAATTGCCTCAAATCCCTTCAGAAGAAGGTAAAGGTGCAAGTCTTCCTTGAGTTACTGAGGAAACCGAAAGTTTCTCAAATGAATAATTTTCTTTGTTAATTGAAATCCAGTCCTAGGGGACCCCAAATTGTATGATGAAATTTCACTCTATTTTTACCTATAGCACGTTCGGGGAAGGATGGATAGGAATTGCAAAGTTCAACAATTCTGAGGTGCATATTCTTTCAGCATTCAGTCGTGTCATATAATTCTTGTAAACCATACCTTAATTGGAACCAGTTTCCTCTCCTAGTGGTACACAAGAGAATGGCAAGTTTTACCATCCATCCACCTTGGATTTGATGAAATGTAGGTGCAGTCTCCTGTGGTAGGTGGAGAGACTTGAGAAGCTCTGTGCTGTGTTTTGAAGGTGAGTCAGAGATTTTGGTTTAAGGATCATTTTCAAGTTCCAACTCATTCACGTATTTTCATCTGGAGAGCAAGCCTCTAGGTACTCTGTAGAAGTCCCTTCATGCTAGAAGAGGCAGCATGGCACAATGACAAGAATGGGTTACAGGGAACTGAGTTCACCTTCAGACTTCTGTGACCTGCCTGATGCTGAGCAAGCTGCATGTCCTCTCTTCGTTTCAGTTAGCCTTTTGGTTAAAGATACTGAAAAAATGTTTCTCACAAGCTCCTTGTAAGAATTCCATAAGGTTCCTAGGGCAGATGTACAAGGGTTCCACAAATATTCTATCTGCCTCTTCCCATGGCTTTGTTGCCTTGTCATTAGGTGGTGCCACGTGGCTAGTTCAGGCCTGTGGCTCATGGGAGTGATTCTGGGCCAGGGCACCTCCAGGTACCTCATTCCTTAGAATCTGTTTTGTAAAATGCAGTTCATCTGGGTTTTGGGGATTTAGCTCAGTAACAGAGCATGGGTAAGGCCCTAAGTTTGGACTTCATCCCTGGGGAAAAAAATGCAGTTCTCTAAATAATTCTTGGGATCCTAATCCATCCCATTCCTGGATATCCACCTGAGACAGAGCAAGAAGTGACTTTGTGTTCTGTTGAGCTGCTGAGATAGAAGGATTATTCATTACCACACCACATCATAGCCGTGTTCATTTACTTTGCTGCATGAGAATCTACCACACACATAGCAGTTTAAAACACATATTTATTATCCTGAAGTTTCTGTTGGTCAGAAGTCCGGATTTGGCAGAACTGGATTATGTGTTTAGGGTCTAGCTGAGCCGAAATCAGGGAGTCAGATCAGGTGGTGGTTCTTATCTGAGGCTTGGGGATCCTCTCTCATACTTACTGGGTTCTGAGATAATTCATTTCCTTCAGCTTGCAGGACTAGGCTCCTGACTTCCTTGATGGCTACTCCAGGTTCCTAGAGGCCATCTGTGTGTTTATTTTATTTTATTTCATTTTTTTTGTCAGCAACTGAATACTAAATTCTTTAGATATATGTATATTTTTTGTACCAGGGATTGAACTCAGGGGCACTCAACCACTGAGCCACATCCCCAGCCCTAGTTTGTATTTTATTTAGAGACAGGGTCTCACTGAGTTGCTTGGCACTTTGCTGTTGCTGAAGCTGGCTTTGAACCAGTGATTCTCCTGTCTCAGCCACTGGGATTACAGCTGTGTGCCACCACGCTCTGCTTCTTTACATGTTTCGAATCTCTAATTTCTTCTTCTCTAAAAAGCCAGAGAAAACTTTTCTTCTTTTAAAGATCTCAGATGATTAATTCAGAATTGGTCATATAATCTCCATATTTTAATGTTAGCAGATTTAGATGCTTAATTACATCTGAAAATCTTTCTTCTGAGCAGTACCTTGATCCTTGTTTTGTGAAGCACTAGTTAGATGGGAATCTTGGAGACTGTCTTCTAATTCAGCCTATCACAATAGCAAATGTTCATTTACAGAGTTGCCAACCTATAATAAGTGCTTAATAATAACATTAATTTTCTCATCACTTCATTTTGATTGTATATTTTTTATCTATTATTATTTTAGGGTATATTTTTATGTATGTATGTATGTATGTATGTATGTATGTATGTATGTATATATGTGTGATGTAGATCCAACCCAGGGCCTCATATATGCTAGGCAAGCACTCTACCACTGAGCTACATCTTCAGCCCTGAGTTACATCTTCAGCCCCTCTAAAATATTTTTACTTAGAGACAGGGTCTTACTACATTGCCCAGACTGGCTGTAAACTTGTGATCCTCCTGCCTCAGACTCCTGAGTACCTGGGATTATCGGCATGACCACCACATCTGGCTTACTTTTAATTTTTTAAACAAAGAAGTTTTACACAAAATATTCTCTTTGTAAAGATTTTTAATTTCTTTACTATTTGCTCAGGGGAAGAGAAACTCTATTATCAGTTTGGTGAGAAAAAACATCAAATTATTTTCTATTATTTATGTAAGTGAACAATGAATACCAGAACAAAACAGAGAGTGGACTTTGGTATGTGCATGGGTATGAATTTCTGTCCAGAGTTGTTGTTCCACGTTCTACCAAAGACTATTAGCTGATCCCTTGGAGATTCTTAGTATGATTTAAACTTCAACTATCACAAGCAATTCAACAATAAATAGCCATGTGTATGTTTCTTTGTATACATGTGAAAAAATTTCTCTGAGTTAGATGGTGAAATGGATTTGATGGACTTTAGAATATTAGATTTTAAATTGTGACCAGTGCTGCAAAATTGATCTCTGAAGTTTCTGTAACACTTTTAACTCCTACCAGCAATGTAGAGAAATATGTTTGAACATGCCCTCACCTACAATTGATATTGATAAAAGTGTTTTATATTTTGCAATTTTAAGTCTGAATATGATTTCTTAGCTGTGTTTTGGAAATCACTCATTGATACTATTTATTTTGTTGTCTATTTATGTAATTATAATGTGCATCTCTTTAGTGCCTGCAGTTCACAAATACTACCTCTTTTCTCTCTCCCTTTTTCTCTCTCTCTTTCTCTCTCTCTCTTCCTTCCTGATTGCTTTCCTTCATTCCTTCCTTTCTTCCTTCTTTTTTAATTTTTACTTTTTAACCAGGAATTGAACCAAGAGATGCTTAACTACTGAGCCACATTTCCAGCCATTATATTTTTTTATTTTGAGACAAAGTCTTGCTAAATTGCTTAGGGCATAACTAAGTTGCTGAGGCTGGCTTTGAACTTGCGATCCTCCTACCTACCTGGGATTACAGGCATGCACCACCACACCTAGCTCTTTGCCCTTTCTTTGAGGTTAGGAAGGAAGTGTTTCTCTTGGGAATTTCTTTTTATGTGTTTGAGCTTTCCTTGAAGTTATTAGCATCTTCAAATGTCTTATATGGGGGACTGAGAGAAAGAGAGTGGTGGGAAATAATAAATTAGAAATACTAATAATAAAACACACCTTCCTCTCCTTGCTGCAGATAAATGGGGTATTATTAACCACCAACTATGTTCTGTTCATGTACAAGAGGTTGGGTAAAGAGACTTAGAATAGCAAGTCCAGGACCAGAGGTTAAAACTAAAGAGTAGGAAAAGCTTTCTTTTTAATATGCAGACAAGGCAGCATTGGCTGGTTTAATGCCAGAGTATCTTTTGTCATCTTCTACTAGTAAAATTCTTTCAGTGAATGTGGAATTAATGGGGAAAATATTGATTTTGGTTGTTAATTTGCTTTCAAAAATTGGGTTCCTGCAATCTTGGTAGAATGAGTCCAAGACATATCTTTTTATCCATTTGTTCCTATTAAAATGACACTTCTTGAGAATATTATCTGGTATTAATCTGGTGAATAGTGTTATAAATGCCAGAGTTTATGTTTATTATACTTATTAAACTGGTCCTGATATCTCATAAAAATAAAATAAATGGCAGGGTTAGAAATTTAATACTTTGTATAATTCTTCAAATCTTTAATATTCTGTTTATTAAGTTTTTATTGAAATACAATATATAGAGGACAGAGTAAGTGAGTAGAGTTTCAGAGCAATAAAGCAGCTGAGCATCTTAGGAGAAAAATCATCCTGCTTTCATTTCTGTTATGAAAACCTTTTAGACATCCCAAATCTCTATATGGTTGGGGAATTTGCTTTTAGGAAGCAGGACAGGGAAGTCCGTTTTCTTTAGGAAGTGCTTATGCTGGAGACATAGACTTCAGAGCCTTCCCCCCTCTTCCAGAGCTGATTGTGCTTACTGTTGTCACCTCTATGTAGTGACAGAAACAACCTTAACAAAAATAGCAAGGAAAAGAACCACCGTGGAGACTTAGGGAAGCATAGAGGCAGAGGTAACATCTCGGGGAGTTCTTGGGGAAAAATAACACCATCATCCCTACACCTGATTATAATAGTGCCAAGCATGGAATACTCCTCTTGTCATGCACCATTGGGGAGCAGAGAGTAGCTAAATTGAAATTAGGGCCTGAAGGAGAAAATTCATGGAAGTCTAGTTTAATTTCAATAGATAAGGCTGAGTTGGAGCAGGGCTCAGCCTTCTTGTTTTGGCATGTTCCTCCAAAATTCATATGTTGGATCCTAACTTCCCATGTGATGGCATTAGGAGGTGAGTCCTTTAGGAGGTGAGTCCTAAAGGAGGAGGTGATTAGGTGAAGTCACCATGAATGGGATTACTGCATTTATAGTAGAGACCTGGATAGGGATGTGGTGGTCCATGCCTCTAATCCAGTTACTCAGGAGGCTAAGGCCAGAGGATCATAAGTTCAAGGCCAGCCTGTAACTTAGTGAGATCTTGTCTCAAAATAAAAAGGACTGGAGATATATCTTAGAGATAGAATGCTCCTGGTTCAATCTCTAGCCCTGCAAAATAAAATAAAATAACAGACAGAGAGAGAAAGAGACAGAAAGAGAGACAGAGACAGAGAGCTCTCTCACTCTTTCTGCTGTGCGGGAATACAATGAGAAGATGACAGTTTGCAACCAGGAGGTCTTTTACCAGAGGTAGACCATGCTGACACCCTGATCTCAGACATCCAGCTTCCTGAATTGCAAAAAAAAAAAAATTCCTGTTGTTTATAAGCCACCCAGTCCACAGTGTTGCATTATAGCAGCCCACACTGACTAAGACACATGGAATACCATCATGAAGCTGCAGCCTTGTTGCTAACACTTCAGAGTAACTTTTCTGTCAAGGAATCGGCCCTTCTGTGAACCATGTAACTGTTTGAAACTCTTCTCACAACCAGACAGTGATAACAACAATACTTTTAAAACAAATTCCCTGGCATATTAAGGAAACTAATTACGGTAAAGTGCTTTGAGAGTTTCCAAAATAAAACAAGGTACTATTATAACAATACTGAAGTATTCCATATGCACTTCAAATTTGAATGGTCACATTTCTTGTTTGTCTCTTAATCTCTCTGTCAACTCTGACCTAGACCAAAGAATAATATGTAGGATAGGCACAGCATGTAATTGCTTTCATAGGATGAGTTGAGAACTTCTAGAAATACTCCAGTGCCTATCTATGACTGGAAGGAGAAATTAGAGTCCCTTCTATAGGAGTAGCAATTGAAACCATCAGGGTAAAAAAGGCATTTCTAAGAAAAAAAAATACAGAACTGTAGCAGTTAAGGATGGACTTAGAGTCTATCAGCAGTCAGTAAAGTCTGTGTAAAAGAACTAGGCAGTAAATATTTTAGCCATGTCATCTCTATAGGAAGTACACAATTCTGCCATTGTAGCACAAAAACAACTATAGGGCTGGGGTTGTTGCTCAGTGGCAGAGTGCTTGCCTTGCACTTGTGAGGCACTGGGTTGGATCCTCAGCACCACATAAAAAAAAAAAAACCTAACAAATAAAAAAAAAAGGTATTATGTCCGTCTCTACAAGAAAATATATAAACAAGTAAATGTGGCTGTGTTCCAATAAAACTTTATTTGACAAAATAGGTTTAAGTAGAATTTAGCTTATAAGCCAATTCTAGCTCTAGACTGTAAGCTTTTTGAAGACAAGAGTTCTATACATTGTTGTGTCCCCAGGAACCTATGTGAAAGATACATTTCAGAGATACAATTAAGAATTGTTTAACGACGAATAAATTATTATTCTTCATTTATTCATTCCAATAAAATTCTGCTTTCAGATTCTCTTTCATTATTCTGTTTATGAAGTGCCTAAAATGTATCATACAGTGGGCTGTTTTATCAGACATCTTTAACTCTTTTTCTTCTTAGCTTTGTCTTTCTTTAACTCCAACTTATTTTTTTGTTTTGTTTTGTTTTTCCAGTTGCTTCTGTTTAGTTACTTATTTTGACTGTCAGTAATTCCTCAGATGGGACCGGAAGCAAAATAAACATATGTGAGAAAATAAATAATGAGTGTTTTATGTGAATTTGCATTTTCATATATTTATTTTACTGAAATCTATCCTTTAAATAAGACATTTTCTCTAATGTGAATTCTATGCAATACCAATCCTTCAAGATGCGGGGGGGGGGAATTTTTTGGTCAAAAAAGCTTGGAGAGTTTTGTAATCTTCTATTTGAAAGTCAATCAACAAAGCCAGAAAGATCTGTAGGACAGATCCTGATTTAGTCTATTCAAGCTGCTGTAACACAAATAGCATTACTGGGAATGACAAGACCAGTGTGTCAGCTGATTCTGTTCCTGCTAAGGACCTTCTTCCTAGCTTGCAAGAAGATGCCTGCTAGCTATATCCTCACCATAACTCTTTTCTCTTATAAAGGCTAATACACCCTTATGGAAGCTCCAGCCCCTATGCTTAACTATCCCAAAGGCTGCACCTCCTAATACCACCATTTTGTAAATGAGGATTTAAACATATGAATGGAGAGTGGAGTCACAAACATCAGTCAACAGGAGAATCAAAGATTCCTAATAATTTTGGTATCACCCTCTCATGCAGTGGCCCATGTACAAACTCCAGCTCATATCATTTGGTGCAGGATTTCAGCAGTTGCACAGGTCTCTTTCTTTCAGAATATAGCAGACATGTACAGGAAGTATGCTTGGAAGGTTATATTCTTGTAAAAGGATCTAACACAGTTTTGCTTTTCCTTTGTATGACATAAGCACGAGAACTATCTTCAATGAGGAGAACTAAATTCAGACACTTAGAGATCTGGGCTTGGACACCAACCATTTGGGGAATTGAAATTTCAGTTGCCCAGCACCTAGAGATGTTGAGGGGCCTAGCCCTTTATGAAACTGAGTCTCAACACAGTCTCTGTTCCTGAGAAGGGAAGAAGCTTCTGCCCTATGGGGAATTATAGCCATTTCTAAAGAAAGAGTTGAGGCCACTGTCCTGCTAGCCCCTTTCTAGGCATCCCTATCTCCACCTCCATCACAGAGAAGAGTCCCATAAAAGCAGAGTTTTCAGTTGTATTTGACCATGGAAATGGATACTTCTCTGTTTTTGTTTGTGCGCACATGGATTACAGTTTTGCATGTCAAGAATAGAGCATATAGAACCAGTGTATTTGGAATATGCTTTGGAAATACACTGTTGCCTACTCCAGTAGAATGATTTTAAAAATGACCACAAATGTTCATACTTGGTATCTATACTTTTGCAAGATAGCCCACTGACTCTTCTCTCTTAAAAGAGTCTTTTTACTCCTGAATATGGGCTAATACAGTGATTTGCTTCAACTAATGGAATTTGGCAAAAGTGATTGTGGGGCCCATGTGAGGCTAAAACTGAAGAGACCCTGAATTTTTTCTGTCAATCTTGGACTGCTGTCATCACCATGTGAATGATAGCTAGCCGGCTGAATATTGAAATAGTGACCCCGTATTGTCCAAGAAAAGAATCAGCCATCCAACAGACATAAATGTGAGGCCATTTTAGACTAGTTACATTTTAACTAACCCTCAAACACTTGAAAAATCCAAGACAAGACCATCAGAACTGATTATGCAACCCAAAGTTGATAAGAGTAAGCCCAGCATAGGGCTTAAATTATTCATCTGTCCTGTAGCTTTTTGAGAAATAAGAAAATGCTGGATGTAATAAAAGCCATTGAGTTTTGGGGTTCTGGTAACTTTGGGCTATTATAATTTGGTAATTGCCACTGACATAGCTACTAATTTTGGTTCTTTTAAAATTTAATTTCTTAACCAAGGCATCAAGGTTAAACAATGATTTTATTGATAGGCAAATTGGATCATAAACACAAAAAGATAATCAATGAAAGTATCAAACCAAGAATATAAGTGTGAGTAAAAGATTATTGAAACTGTATTGTTTTGATTCCATATGGACAGTCTTGTATAATCATATATCAATAATGAAAAATTAGTGTTGGGGGAATTTCAGTGATACATGAAAGCATAAAATAGAAACATACATATGTATGTATGTGTATGTGTATATATATATATTATTTTTTTTTCTAATTCTTTCCTCAGAATTTTCCCTATTGGCTATATTCACCGGCTATCAGAGAAAATGCACATTCATTCAGATATCATTTGGGGAAACTTCCTTCTACCCTGAATTTTTTAAAAATAATATCTTTATGTCAAAATAATAATAAGTTAAATAGTGTGGAAAAATCCCTTTCTTTTTTTCTTTTTGGTTGGTTTAAAGCTTGTAAGGTAGAAGAAGAATCTTCTCCAATAGTTAGAAAGATAAAAACAGTCAAATGACACAGAAATTCCCTTCCTTCCCCCTGCCCCAAGTTTGTGTCCAGGGGGAAAATTTGAAACACAGAGGCCTCTCTCCTCTCAAAAAAGCATTCATGGGTAAACAAATTGGTGCCATCTTCCTCATGCCCTGAGAAGCTGTGAGTGCAGCATAGGGAGAAAGGATCCATCTTCCAGGACAACAAAGTAACTGCTGAGCTGATCAAAGAAATCAGGGGCTCGCTGGACCAGTGGAATTCCCACACCAAGTACTCGAGGCACTTAACTAGCCGTTTGCTGAGATGAAGCTAGCTAATTGAATTTAAATTAATGATGTACATTTCTTTTCCTCTAAGTTGTTAAATTGTGTTTCCATGTTTGATAGTCATTTGCTAAATCTTGGGAAAACATTGCATATATAATAATATGCTTGAAATTCCCTGTAGCTTTAAAAAAAAGCAAACAAGTTATATATGATTTACTCATTTGAAACATCTGTATTTTAAAGAAACATTAGTATAACCAGAAGAGGGAGTGGGTTATTGATTTGAATTCTAATTCAGGTATTATTTAGGAAGATTATATCAGAAGCAAATGATGGATTCCTTCATTCCATTTTTCTCAAAATGGAGAGACTTTGACTTCATCAAAAAAGAGATGTGGAAAAATAAATTTTTCATGACATAATCATTTTGATTTTTTTTTATTATTCAAATATAATGGGTTCTTTTTCTTTTCTTCAGTCCTTTGTACCATAAACAGTAGAAGTAGAAAAAATAAAATAAAATAAAATTACTCACAGTCGATTTGAAAAACAAAATATGTAATCTTTGCACAGCATAATGACTTGATTGTTTGTACTTTGCTAATTTGAGAAAAATGCATAAGATTGCAAAATAATTAAGAGCACTCAAAGCACATTTCTAGACATTTTCCTCTTTACAACTATAATGAATTTATCACAAAACAAACATCTACAAAATGCTTAATTTTGGTTTATATTTTATATAGGTCCACTCTTTCCTTAAATAATATATTATTATGGAAATACAAAAGCCAAGAAGACATGAATTTTGGTTCTATCTCCAGCACTTAGGAGCCAGTAAGCTCAAGTTGGTTGCTTAAAGCTTCTCTATATTGGATAAATCGTGTATTAAACTGAGTGTACGAATATTACGGTAAAACAATTGTGTATGGTTCAACTTAATAGTACTCTGTTTTGTAAGGTTACTATAATGAATAAAATATTTTGGAATATTGTAAAATATATGTGTTATAGTTTGGATTTGTGTCCCAAAGCCTCACATGTTGAAGGCTTCATCCTCAATGTAGCAAAGTTCAGAGGTAGGGATTTTGGAAAGTGATTGAATCATGAGGACTCTTATATCATTGAGATAAATCCATTGATAGATTCATGATTTGGTGGTGGTATTGGAAGGTGTTGAAAACTGTAGGAGGTGGGGCCTAGTAAAGTAGGTCATTGGGCGTGTGCCCTGGAAAGGTTCCCTGGACTTTCCTGCACCCACATTTCTTTCTGGTTGCTATGAGGTAAGCAGCTTTCCTCCACCATGCCCTTTGGTCATGATGTTCTGTCTCATCTCAGTTTCTTAGCAATGGAGTCAGGTGATCATGGACTCATGGACTGAAACCTCTGAAACTGTGTGCCCAAATAAATGTTTCCTCCTGTAAGTTATTTTGCTCAGTTATTTTGTCACAGCAAAGAAAAGCTGACTGATACATTATGTAAATTTAATATTTTATTATCCAAATATGTCTGTATGAGCATTGGGCATATATGTAATAATAATTGGTATAGTTTGCTACACTTTCATTTGTTTAGGATGCAAAAAGGATTGAGGGCCTAATATGTCATAAATCAACTTGTATGATTTCTCTTTCTTTCTCTATTGACATTTCTAAAATTTGGTCTTTCTGTAGTAAATTGCTAAGTATCAATCAAATGACCCATTGCCTATCTGCAAGTCTTTTCTTTACCTATGAATCAGGCAAAGAAATAAACTGGCTTCTCTGAGGGAAAACTGTACCAATGTGGCCCAAATATGTCTGTCCTTCAAAGGTATTGAAACATTAGATTCTGGTTCATATGTAAGCCAACTTGGATGTTCACAGGTACATGGATAGTGACCTTCTATCTTCAGCTTCCCTTCTGGTTATTCTCAAATACCTCTTCTCCTTCTCCTACAGCTCTGTGTCTTTCTGCATCCCACACCACATCTCATAACATGCTCCAAGGAATCCTGAAGCTTCTCTTTCTTTGTAATTTAGGATTTCTAGTTTCAGATTAGCTTCAAGTTCTTTGAATTAGGCTCATCTGGAAGTAGCCAGCTGATCTGCTGAAATAGACTGAAGAGAACTATGAAATGCATTGGTAGAATTCAGGGCTCTGGGGAAGAACTATTGTCCTTTCTTATAGCTTTCTAATTCATGATCATGGTTTCTTATGGGACCCAGTTTGATTTACTACCTTCTTATCTTGTGAACTATTGTGTTTACTTATAATTTTAAAGACTGGTCCAAATGGTTCAGGAGTCTCATCCTTGAAGGTATATCCCTATTCCAGGGACATTGTCCTTGCTCTCATGGATCTTTGGTTTCTTTGGGATCAACATATACTGGTGGGTTTTTATTCAGCTTATTTATTAGATTTATATTCAAGTAACTTGGCCTTCATTCAAAATAAAATTCACTCCAACTTTCAAAAGAAAATAAAAGGATCTATGGTTATTAAAGCTATTCAAAGGAGGGTGCTCTTAGACTGGAAAGTCCATTTCCAATGGGGATTTCCAAGAACCTTTTGAGAAATTGTAGCACCGTGGAAATACTTGCCTGTCCTCTCTATTTTTTTAAGGTGGCAAGACTTAATGAGCATGATGAAGACAAAGTTCTATTTTAGAGATGGAACATGAAATGGATGCTTGAAGGTCATCATGTGATAATAAAATTGCAAGATACATCAATCTTTTTTCCCTTAAAAATCCCAAACCAGTGCTTTCTAATGTTTGTGAGATTGACAATTGTAACTATTACTCACTTAAGATAAACAAAAACAAAAAGCAAATTGAACAAATCAAACATTTACCTCCTGGGGCTGGGGATGTGGCTCAAGCGGTAGCGCGCTGGCCTGGCATGCGTGCGGCCCGGGTTCGATCCTCAGCACCACATACCAACAAAGATGTTGTGTCCACCGAGAACTAAAAAATAAATATTAAAAATTCTCTCTCTCTCTCTCTCTATCTCTCTCTCTCTCTCTCTCTCTCTCTCTCTCCTCTCTCTCACTCTATCTTTAAAAAAAAAAAAACATTTACCTCCAATCTAGCTGTTTCCTAATGGTATCAATAGAGCAACTCGGAGGACATAGGAGTTTTTGAGTCTGATTGAGTGGAACATCTCACAGACTTGTTCTATATCCATGGAATTAATGCCCCTTTGCTTTTTTACCATCAAGCAAAGTCCTTATGCTGTCTCATTGAAGAACAGAAGTGACACTGCACTCTAGGAGATATTTCTTGTTTAAACAAGCTACAAGAAGATTATTTGAAGGGTAACAGCCAGGTTATGTACCCCATAAAAGTACAAATGATTTACAAATATTTAACAAGAAAAAAACTAATTATGCTGCTCCTGTGACAGAGAGGCCAGCCTCAAAAATGGTATAATCAATATGGGAATGTTAGCTGTAATACAGTCTGTCAGCTTTTTAACCAACCAAAAATAAATAAATAAATGAAAAATCAGAAAGTCTATAAATAAAGTTGAGCTCTCTCTCTCTTATTCCCCCAAATTTTATGTATCCGGTCAAATGTGCTTTTATGCATGTGAAGTATTGGAACATTCAAAAGTTATTTCCAAGGTCATTTGGGAAGGCCCATTTAGTCTGAGTTTAAATGGAGTTCTTAGAGAACTGGATGGCCTCACAATACACAAAATGTAACAGTTTGTCTTCTGCACCCTTGTTACTATTTTTTAGAACATTTGCAGTTTTTTTTGTTTTGTTTTTTGTTTTTTGCCAAATTCAAAGGAATATGACCCCACTATAGACTCAGGAAATAGTTTTCTTATGAAGTTCATATGTTTTAAGAGGTGCATAATATTGTATATTTTGCTTGGTTATTGTAAATCTATATTAATTTAACAATACAGATAAACTCAGGAAAATTAGCCTGCAGGGAAATAGGACTCCAGAGTTCTGTACCAAAAATGGCTCTCAGCAGAGTGTGAGCCAGGAGGATCACCTGATGTCCATGAGCACAGCTTAGGAGTCAGACTGAGTTTGTTCCCAGCTCTAACCACTTATTAGTTGTGACCCTGGGTAAAACTAATATGCCACCTGTTAGTTTTATCTAGTTTATCTGAGAAATGAGAAAAAACAATGGGGTTCATTGATGAGCTATGATGAAAATTTAAATGAGCAATACATAAAAAGCTTTGGAGATCTTCTCTGGCATAAATACTCAGTACATATTAATTAGTATGAAACCTATGCCTTTCTCATGTGATGCCCATATTTTCTTAAACTTATCATCGTCTAAATACAATGGGGCCACATTTATAACAATGGTCTAAATTTCACAGGGTTTTCCAGCCTGTGTCTAATGTTTGGTAACTAAACACCAAACACTGAAGATCCACATAGTTCCCTCACTCTGTACCCCTCATGGGTGCAGAGGGCTATTCACATGAGCTCATGGTTTGTCTCTTACTTTTTTCCTGGTGTTGGCTTAACTTAAAGCCCTTGATGGTGCTGTGACTACCTCCAAGATCTGCAGCCCTCAGGCCAATACTAAGGGTGCTGCCTCCTCCTGTTGTTTTTAAAGCAAAAACTTGTCAGGAGCCAGAGTGGTTTTGCCCCTCCTGTCCTCACTGCTTAGAAGTTCCCCAGAGAAATGTCTCTCTCCTCTACTCACTATCATATTTTTCTACCATGGCTCTTAAACTGTTCTGTGGTAGCCTCTTTCATTAGATATCCTTACAAAAAAATTCTTCAATTTCTACCTACAACCCCCTCCTCAAGTTCCAGGCAGACATCCATTGGGGTCAAAATGGGGCCAATAACTAAGAAAAGTCCAAAGCTTTCCTTTTCTTTCATGCTTTCTTAGCAGGCATCTGTATTATGACACATTTTCCCAGTCAACTGTCTCAGGAAATTGGTTCCCTGAGATACTGAACAACATACTAACTCTTTGTACATGCCCAGGCACCTCTGAATACTGGCTTAGGTTCAGGGGAAACTTCTTTCTATTTGATGGAAACAAAATGAAAATTTTTCTATATTTCAACAGGACTCTTACTTCATATGGTTTGGGGGAACATGATCTGACCCATGGCAAATGTCTGAACCTTACAATACTAATGGCTATGACAAGGTTCCCTGAGTTATGTGCTCAGAGATGGGAGCCTATCATCGCTTCTGCGTATAAAGTTCTTAGAGTTGGGCTGCCTCTGATTTGTGCCTGGGTTTCAGTAGTTTGGGTTGGTTACCACATCTTACATTGTAGTAACTTTACTTTATTGCTACTGTCACAACAAAGCAAAGCAGCTATTATCTTATAACAAACTAAAGCTACATTTCTAAACCACAGCATCTAACCAAACTACAGTGCTACAACACCTAATTTACAGTTTATTCCAATTGCATGGACACAAGGAGCATAAAATAAAAATTATATATATATATATATATATATATATATATATATATATATATATATATATATACATACATACATATATCAGTTTCCATTGGCTCATCTGGGCCAAGTGCTTTGAAGTTTGGGAAGATGGCTATAAAACAGGTTACTCACAGACTTCTATTTAGATATGAGTACATACTAGGGCTGACTTAAAATCATGCACATTGTAGACTGACATCATACCCAGGTTCTCACACCTCTAGGCAGCCAACCCTGTGCCTGCTCCTCTCTCTCTGATATATAAGGGATTCTTAGAGCCCCTCAAGTGTAAAAGATTTCCAAAGATAATTCAATAGAACAACCAATGAAGGTTTTTAGAGAGTATAAAGACAAAGGCAGAAGTGCAAAGTAGTTTGTGTAACATACTGGTTTGTTTCCATGGAAGAGTGATATATTCTGGCCAAAGATTCAGAATAAATAGGCTAAAAATAAATGAAAAAGAGAAGGCCTGATTCCTGTTTTCCTCTCATAGGTTCTTGTACAAAATCATCCAAAACTAATACTTCCTTCAAGATTCAGTCCTTCCAAAAGATAATGTGTCAAAACATCACAAGTTACATGACAGATCACAGGTGAGTTAGTGCTTCCCCTCTCCCACTGCATCAGCCCAGCAGGATCTCTGCCTCTGAACTTTGAACTCTGTTACTGCACAGACTACCCATATATCAGCTGATTGCTATCACACTCAGCAGTCTGGAGGAAGAGGCATTTGGGAAATGGAATTAATAGGGAGTAAAATGGCGGCCAAAGAGTAGAAATTTGGATTGAGTCAGATTTCTGGTGGCCACGGGTTGATGTGGTGTAGCTGTTTATTGAGATGAGAAATATAGGAGAGGTAGAGATTTGTGAAGCCTACGAATTGGTTACCCTATTTCTGAGAAGGTCATTAGCTATCCTAAACATTCATCACTTAAACAGAGTCCCCCTTGCATTGCTATTTATACTCTTCACCCTAGTATGGTGGTTTCCACAGGTCAGAGCCCAGCAAACATTAATGACTATGACTATGGGGCCCTGCTTTCCTTAAATCAGGGTAAGAGAGGCCTCGGATATGCTTTAGAAGTCAGCATTCCACCCTCCCCTGGCTGTACTCCTTCCCACAAAATAAGGAATTTGCAAGGCTGCAGAGGTGGGTCCAAGCAGATGTTCTCACTTCTAGACCATGTTCTGTATACTCTGAGTCCAGTTCTGAGACTGACATGCACCTTTTCCCTTGTCATGTCCATTGACGAGGAGACAATACACTACTAAGCACACAGCTAGGACTTAGTGAGTTCCAAGTTCTGACTGTTTGCAGGGGAAGGGTGTGAAGAAGTTTGAATGTACAGACAGGGTTGGTACCATAAATCTGGTGTGAGAAGGGAGGTTGCTGTAGCATGTGGCTGAACTGGGGACAGAAGAACAGCTTTTACTGTACTTCCAAGTTCCAAGAAAAAATTTACAAAAAATTCCCAAGTTTTAATTTTCAACCTGTTTTTCAAGGTTATTGAAAATAGGTATTCACCAAGAAAGGGGGTAGACAAATTTTCTTTAATGGACACAAAGAGTATATATATATATATATATATATATATATATATATATATATATATATATATATTTATATATTTATATAATTTAAATATTTAGATCTATGGTACACATATTCTAGACTCTGAGAAGCACCTTGTTTCAGGGCACCCTTGTAGGATGACAGCTTCAAATTCTGACCTTATGAGGCTCTATTACTCTGAAAAGTGGTATTTCGGTGAGTTTGAGGTAGAAAGAGGAACATCACAGATTCAGAAAGCAAGAAATGATGATAGGAAGTTTGGGGGACTTGGTTCTTTTTCCCTTGATTACTTAGAATTCTCCATAACCCAAGCCCAGTCATACTGCCTTTGAACTTAATTTATTCTCTCTAATCATATTATTTAATTGTTCTCAGTATTCAAAGGAATGATGTTATAGTTATTTTATGTGTCTCTCTCTCCCTACCCTATCTCTTGGGTGTTGTGTTGAATTTCTTTGTTTTTCATAAACTGAAACACTCCCCCACATTCTGTCCATCATTTCAAGGATCAGAATATTTGCTTTCAGTTTTCAGTAATGCCTGTGTTTCTCACACTGTAATTATTGTTTTGACTGTTTCTTATCCTCTCCCCCATCCCCCTGAATCCTCTAAAAATCTCTCTCTTTCCTTATTAAATTGCTGAAGGAAATACATGAAGATTATTTGAATTTCTCAAACCTTTCTAGGTAAAAATGCCTGAGCAAGAGTACAGAGAAGTGTCTCCAGGCTGTACAGAGAGCCAGTGGAAGATCTACATAAGGATGAGAGAACTCAAATATCCATCTTCCCCTGGTTTAAGGGGTTGCAAGGTCAAGTGGTTCATTGGGGAAGTGGATGAAGAAGATAACGAAGAGATTTCAAAAGTAAGATTAGGGGAATCTTGGAGGGAAGGGGACTTCATAACCTGTGGCTGAGTATGTGTGGAGATTAACTGAGGTGAAGAATCATTCTCCATTTACTGTACATCTGTTATGTTGCTAGAGGGGAATGGAAGTGAACTACCATGATTGGGATGACTTTCACCAGCACTAACTGAAAGGCATCTGTTTGCTCACCCTGTGCAAAGAAGTGAGGGATAGCCCAGTATTAAGATGCTCAGTGTTCCTGGGGCACCAGCATGGTATATATGAAGTTAACATAGGTAGGATCTATTTTTTTAGAAGAGCCAAAGGACAAAACTATATGGTGCTTGTTGACATTTGTCCCACAGGAAAATAAAGGAAGGGTATTTCTCTTCTGCACAGCAAGGCCAACATGCAGATATGTGAGAGCAACTTTCACTCAGTTTGTGCTATGCTAGCCCATTCACATGTCTTCCTTTTCCCTGTATTCTCTGTGCCCTCCACCTGGGCACAGACCTTTGGCATATTCTGAAGTAGTATTTCCAACTCTCTGTATGGCTCAAACTCAGGGTATGGTGATTATGCTTGCACTAATGAGGGAAGTAGGAACTCCTTTATTCTGTCCTCTCTGCTGTAGGTAAAACATTCAGTCAGCACCTTCTGCTTTTTGTCCTACTTACCCTGGAAATTCTGAGTTTTTTTGGACTAGCCACGAGCCACAGACCATATGTGACTTCGGCATATTGCGTATATATATATATTTTTTTGACTTCAGGAAAACAAAGATTGTAGCAAAGTTAAGAACTCCTAAGTTAAGAGATACTGCATAGTCTATTTTCATTCCAGTATAAAAAAATTTTTTCGATGGAGCAAAACGTGCCAAAAATTCTACTCTGTATTTGGATCATATGATTTAGCCTTCATTTTGCAAAGGAAGCACGGTGCAATGTTTTGTCTTTAGAAGGTTGAATGCTATAGTAGGGAAGTAGCTTTCTGCAAATAGTGAAAGTTCAACAAGGCTCTATAGTTTTTAGCTGTATGGCTTTGAACAAGTTTCTTAACTTCACTATTAGTTACCTTGTCTATAATAGTGATTTAAAGAGGTGCTTACTTCCTTAGATTTTGAGGGTCAAATGAGATGATTGTGTAAGCAAGGTTTGGCACATAGGCCTCAATGTATGAGTATGTTCTCCCTTTTCCAACTTTTTGCATAAGGTATTCCAGCTTTCCTGTGAGGAAGTACGGTATAAAAGTTAAGTGAACAACTATTGGAGTTATTTTTTATTATTTTACTGCCCTGGGACCCTGGGCCAGTTACTCAGCCTTTTCTTTAAAATTTAAACTTTGAATTGAACTCATTTCATGTAGCTATGTGAATGAAAGAGTTAATTATATACAATACTTTCCCCTTAGCTCCTTTCAAACTATGCCTGGGACCACTAGTGCTTTTGCCACACCATGCCTGTGCCATCTGTTGTCTTCTCCTGTCCCACACAAGTGAGGAATGGATGTTGTGTTCAATTGATGGGCGCCATTTTCATCAGTTCTTGAGTCTGTGTAGATCAAAACAGAAAAGCTACTTTGGCCCCATACCACAAGGTAACTGATCTGGAATTAGTCTATAATAGGAGAAATATTTGTGTGTCAATATCCCCATGTAGTTTAATTCTCTCTTAAAAAATGTATTTCCCCTACTACCTCCTGGTTTCCTCCAAGACTGGATTTATGGTATAGTACTCCAAGGTAGGAAATTGAGACTTTTGTTCTCTGTAGCAAGACATGATATCAAAAGCCACAGTTAGAAGATTCAGCCACAATAGTTTAAGTTCAGGGAGTCAAAAGGGAAGAGGTAGGGGGAAGGCTTTGGTCAGGGAGCTGACCCCTGAATCATAGTAGAAAGAGGAAGACTGAGATGTTGGTTGAGGAAAACTGTTCAATTTAATGGATCAAGATGATCCCCCTTTGGACTGAATTTTTCAGAAATATAGGAATTTGTAATAAAAAGGAAAGTTTGCCCAGATTTCCATCTGGGCTCTAGAATAGACCACCCTCTGGCTGTTCTCTATGTGCATCCATGTACACCACCCTCCTTACCAACTTTTAAAGAAACTACATGAAATTCAGGTGGGTTGCTTGGACTAGTTAGGCAAAGCTGTCCTGCAGTCTCCTTCATAGGGTACTTTCATGTCTTGGGTGTCATGGATGAGACCCAGAAGCCCCCTTATTCTCCTTGGAAAAGCTTTACAAGGCAGATGGGTTGTGGTGTGTGTCACTCTGCTGTGGAAAATTAGAAGGAATGATAAGTTTAAGCTAATGGCAGGTTGCCAGAGAAAGCCACAAGGTCCTTAAAAGGACAAGAGAGGTAGCTAGTTACCCTAGCCACACATCAGCCACAAGCACCAAGGGTAAGAGATATTTCTTTCTACTTCCTGTGTGATTTCTTTTTTTGTAAAGTCATATGGTATAGTTGGCCTACATTTGGGGAGGGTTGGGGCCTGCAGTTAGGTAGCAGCTGTTTGCATAATGAAGATGTAAAGGTATGGGAAATCTGTTCTGTCATCTAATTCTTGATGGCCATGGCCACTCTACACTTGGCCAGACTTTAGGAATTTGAGCTGGTTTCCCACTGCACTCCAGTGAGAAGAACTGGATAAGAGAGGAGAAAGATAATTCAGTGATGGAGCCCATAGCCCGGACTTCCGCACAGCCAATAGCAAGGTAGGAATTGGCATGCTGGCCAAGGAATATCAGCAGTTGAGTCATCTTAATTTGATTTTAATAAATGTGGGGATTTGATTTCTCTCAAAAAATACAGGCACAGAAAAATCAGAGCCACCGTGAATACCCTCTTGTATCAGTTCATACCTGTGGAACTTCTGCTCTGGACCAAATAGTCATTTTTTTCATTTTTCTTTATTTGTGCATAAAATATATTTGCATACTGAAAAATAATCAATAGACAGAAACTGAAATTCTGGTCCTTAAAGTGTCCAAAATTAATTATATAGAAAATGAAATGTACAAATCTTTACAGTTCATTATGTAGCATTAGAGACAGAAATAAACGGAGAAGGGAGGTATGATGCTGGTAATCAAGTGAAATGACAGATACCAAGGTGTGAGAAGCTGTCCATGGCAAGAAGAGATGGGCTCAGGCAGCACACAGTGGGAAGCCAAGGAACAGAGAAGAGAGAGCTCACCTCAACCTTGGGTCATTGATAGGGCTACTCTGGAGGCAGAATCAGAACAAGGGTGGGCCTCAGCAGTCAAAAGGCACACCAAACGAATACTCCATGAGACTCTTGCTTTATTTGTATATTGTAAATTAACCCAACCTACCACCAAAGTAGGCATCACTGTCTATAGAAGACGATAACAACAATGAAAAACACACTCAAATCACTGGTATTGCTATCTTAGTAGAAGATTTTTGCAAATCAGGAGGTACAATCCAGCCTTGCCTCCCATCCCAAGACCGATTTTGACATCATGGTCCTTGGCGGTAGAAATCAGGTGATAGAATGTCAAGTTCTTAAGTTCAATTGACCTAGGTCAAGATTTTATCAAGCGTGAGTAACTATCTGGTGCTATCCCAATCACAACTGTGGGGAGGGAATATTCTAACACGAAAAGCAGTTTCAACAAAGTCGAAATGTTCTGTCATATCCGCTTCATTTTATGAATGTGCAGAAAAAGGTCCACAAATTTTATTATTTGAAATTTGTCTTTTGAAAGAACACCAAATTATTGGCCCCAACAGTATCTGCTTGTCTCAGTCTTGCCTTGTATAATGGCTGCATTTCAGCTGGAGGTTCAACAAAGGACAAGGGTAAAAGTATACCTAAGAAAGCAACTCTAAGGCATCAGAGGCGAACTTCTGGTGGAGGACTCATCTCTGCCTGGATCTCCAGTCCCTAATGCATGAAATTTGGGCAGGTGTCATGACAATGCTTGAGGAGTTTCATTGGTCAAATATAAAAAGACCTAACTAATGTTCCATCTTCGGGGTAAGTGGTGTGTCCCAAAGCCATTCAGCAGCTTAGCTTTCTGTATACCTCAATCAGCCTCCAGGCTGCGGTGAGAGACTGTGGAATCAGGCAGGCTTGGGCTTGAATGCTGACTCTATCCCTTATTGACTGTGAACCTCAGCTGAATTTACTTCTCCTTCCTAGAAAGGCTTCAGTTTCATAATTTTAAAATGGGAATAATTCAATTACCACATAGGGACGTTGAATTATTTGAGATAACATGTATAAAGCATCAGTCACCTGGGAGGAACTCAAAATTTTGATCAGTACTACACCAGCTTTGTCTTCCTTATTGCAAAACTGGCAAAGAAGAACAATGTCTATTTCTTCTGCTGCAACTAGGCTTCCTTTGTCTCTGGTCTTCGGACAGCAGTTCTGTACCTGGTACCTTCTTGGTATTCCTTAACCATTTGGTCTGATAATTTACTGACTCATTTGCTCTAGAAGATGCAGGAGCACCTGACTGGTGAAGCATTTCCATGACCCTGAATCAATCATGTCAAGATTTTTGCTTGCTTGTTTTTGTTTTTGGTACCAGGGATTTAATCCAGGGGTGCTTAACCACATCCCAGCCCTTTTTATTTTTTATTTTTAGACAGAGGCTTGGTAGGTTGCTTTGGACCTTGCTAAGTTGCTGAGGCTGGCTTTGAACTTGTAATCCTCCTGCCTCAGCCTGCCAAGCCTTTGAGAACTTGCACTGGTTTTACACCCCACAATGGACTATGGTGGCTGCTAATTTTGTTGGCCTATCATGTTTTCCCATGCCTCTTATTTAATTTGAATAAAGTCTCTCCCCACTGTAGTCATAGGATTGGAGTGTGACCCAAGACTGGCTCTTCACAGTACTCCCTCCTCTTAGACACCGATGCTTTATCAAAGCTCAAGTCATATGCAAACCTGGACTAGTGAATGCACTGGGAGCTAAAGGCTGTTGATTCCTTGAAAGTTACAAAGCTAACTCTGCATAATCCTGTACATCCAGAAGCCATTTCTTTACCTTTTGAAGGAATTATTGCTTCAGTATTGAGAATTAAGTTGAATTGAATGCTATGTGCAAATACTGTTCTAGGAATTTTTTTTTATTATTTCAGTTAATCCTTATAGTTTCCATATCTCGTATATAAGGTTATAATCTATTAGAGAGGTGAAGAAATCTAGGCACAAAGACAGAAGGAAACTTGCTCAATGTCACCTGCATACAAGTGAAAGAGACAGAATTTCAGTCTGCATTTTCATCCTCTAGGCTAGTCATTTTTAGCTGGGGATTATTTTTCCCTGAAGAGACATTTAGCAATATTTGGAGACATTTGTGGTTGTGGAAAGTTGGGAGAAAGGTGAACTAGTGTCCAAGGGGTAGAGACCAGGGATGCTACTAAACATCATATGATGCACAGAACAGCCCCCCACAACAAATAATTCCTGGACATAAAATGTCAAGAGTACTGAGCTTGAGAAACCATACTTTAGGCTGCTGAAGTTCCCCAGGACTGACAGACCACAGTGAGAGAAGCATGAAAGTCATACCGGTGTTGGACCCTGAGGCTCTCAATACTATAAACTTGCTCTCAAACCTTCCCAGCTAGCTGAGCCAAAAGATGCTCTTTATGCTAAGTTAACTGAGGTGTCCTCTTGGGTTACAATCAGGAGAATCCTGACCAATATGTTCACAAAATCGTTTTCATTCTACTCTATTCATGGCACTTAAAACGAGTGTATGATTTCTGTGTGTACTGTCAAATGCCCACTGCAGACCAGAAGGACCATAGTGAGTGTTTTTCTCTATACATATCGAGATGCTTAATTAGCACTCTCAGGAAGAAGTGATAGTGATGAGCTATAAGCCATCACACTTCTCACATAGGTCAGGGTGGAAATGATCTTCAACACTATTTTTCTCTTCCTTTAATTTAGTAAGTTATGATTCAGTGAGAGATATGTTCTCAAACATTTAGGCTGAGTGGCAAATGCATGTTTATCGCATCTGTTTAAGGAACAATTTTTATGTATATTTCCTTTTCCTTCCTGTGCCTCCACTTTAGAATTCATTCTCATCCTATGTGAATAATAACAGGCTGATGTGTTCTAAGAACACATCAATAATTCTGCATGTCTGTGAGCCTGAAGGTCAACAAACTCCTTTCTTTTTTAGTGACAATTAAATGACTACCAGCACCTAGAAACAACCAAAGAGCTGGAAAATAATAATAAAAATGTCCACATGTAACACCTATTAAACTTACAAATTCAGGAAATGTGGAACAGAGCTGGAAAATCACCCAGAGTCCCCATTTCTGAGTATTTCACAGCAACCAGGATGCTAATGTTTATTTAAAAATCTCACACTTGAGGCATTTTGCTGTGTATTGGACATGTCACTTGCTTGTGGCAATGAGGCATACACATTGACACTGAACAATAATAAAGCTCAGAGGCACGCCCTATCTTTTTTTTTATATGGCTGTTTTTATAGACCTGGTCCTTCACATGCAGATAATTTATAATATGCATCTTTAAAATAAACCAAATCTTAAATAATTGTTGGAATTGTATTGAAATTTCCAGATGCTCTTGATTGTTCTCTGTGGGGTCCATTGCTTTAAAATATTTCAAGTTGTCAACTGAAGGTAAAACATGCTTATATTTTTACTATTAAGGCCTTTGGTCTGATTAAAATAAATGTCTTTAAAATCTTAGGGATCTTCAGGTCTTTTAGTGGCGATATTAAAAAATTCTCAAATAGACTTCTTTAATGAGTCAAAGAGAGATAAGAACTCACAGATGGCTTTGTGTGTCCCTAGTGAGACTACAATGGTTGCCACTGAGAGGTATTAAAATCAGGACATTCTCACCAATGTCACCTATTGAACTGGTTATCTTTTGTAAGTATTCTTATTTTCTTCTGTGTTTTATTTATACTTCTATTACATATAATCATTTTCCTCTGTTAAAATAACGTTGCAAAAGCATATTCTCTCTCCTCTTCCTTACAGGTTCCTGTATTACCTAATTCACTGCCTTATCTTGCTTCATGTGGAATATTGTTTGCCTCCAATTATTTAACAAGCTTTGGGGAATATATTATGAAACACATTTTCCTTAAATCTAGCAAAATATTATCAGGTTGAGAGGCAGCACGATAGAAAGGCCCAGCTCTGAAAAACGTGAATGAATCTCAGAAACATTATGCTGAGTGACAGAAGACTGACACCAAAATGTACACACTGTATGAAGTTATTTATAAGCAATTCTAGCACAGGGAACACTAGTAAAGTACATGCTAACAAACAACAAATCAGTGGCTGCCTGGAGCAAGGGCTGAGGGGAAGTTATAGGCTGGAAATCACCTAAGGTAGTTCTTAGGAATTCAGGATTGTGAGTATGTGTCAGTCATATGTATGTATGATTTTCACATCTCATTTGAAATGGGTGTATTATAATGGATGAAGTAGATATTTCAATTAATTTATGATTTAATTGTTAAACACATTAATATTATATGTGTTTAGTAATTGAATCATTAATCATATTTGATACACACACACTAAGAAAGATGTTGGAATTGCAATATTAAATGATTTAAATTGTGTCTGTGAGAACTCTGTTGGTGCTGTTTCCCAGAAGGTCTCTCTTATTTCCCGGTCTTCTCTTTTATTAAATTCAGAACCTTCTAAGCACTATGGAAAATATTTATATGTTTCCCACTTCTCTATCTGTGTAATAGTGTTTAAGAGCAGTGAATTTTAATTATTGAGTATTCTTGAGTAGTGATATTTTTTAGAGCCTAGGTACACTTTGCTAAACATTGGTAAGATAGTTTTTTTACATCCTATGAGAATTGATAGAAATGAGGCTTAGTCATCCATTATATCAGAACTAACCAACTTGAAGTAGATAAAGAACTTAGGTGGGGGTTAGGGGTGGAATGAAGAACATTAATTTAGTGAGAAGATTACTTGTTCAGGCTGACTGGCAATTAGATTATTCACCCATATTTAGACTAACATTTCATGAATTCTGGCATTTGAAAAAGTAATTTCGTGTTACTCTGAATATTTCCTAAATATAATATACATAAGACCTCAGGAAGAAATATTTTATTATTGACAGTCCATTTTAGCATAGGAAATAACTAATTTGTTAGTTTTCTCTTCCTTGCCATTTTGAAAACTTTAATTAATGCTATTTTGTTTTCATTTCAGAGGATCAATGAATTACACCATTTTAGACATTTAAAACAAAGAGGTATATGCAGTCCAGTGGCATTTAGGGGATTATACATGGCCACCACTAAGCTCACCATCTGTACCCTATATCATCTCTATGTCCTCTCCTTCTGTTTCCTTTCACCTTTCTATCATTCATTTGCTCAACTCCCACTTTTCCAGCATAAATCCTGGGGATGCTTTTAAGTAATGTCTTTCCTTCCACCATTCTTTAGTAGCTCATTGGATAAATCCTTTACAACTTTTCTCATATGACCTCTTTAACTTCTGTATCACCATAGTTTAACCTTCTGTGGTGAACTAACTATAATTCCCTTTCTCCAGCCCATTGGCCAGGAACCAGTCTGTGATGTTGACCACAACCATAATTCCCTTTTTCACATACCAGCACATTGCTCACAAAATTTCAATCTCTCCATTGCCTGGCAAATAGGAAACACACACATTCTGACATCCAAATCTCCACAGTACCAGTCTTTATTTCTTATTGCTTTATTTGCAAGTCATCTACTCCATTCTATTTTTTCAACATTTCCTAAACACCTCTATATAAAGTTTTGCCTTCTATCCTTGCCCATGAAGTTCTCAGATCTCTATAAATCTCTATAAATAACTGAAGTCCTATTCAGATCCGGTCTTCCAGAAAAGTTTCCATTTAAAATGCTGTTTGTCACTAATGACTTCTTAATGTAAAAATCTGCCTGGATTTTGACCCTTGTATCTCTCCATTCTTTGCAGTCAGGTTTACTTGAATCTTGATATATCAGTGTTTATCCAGAGTTTGGTTTGTCCACACTTTGACACTGGTTTCAAGATAAGGAAGCAAAGGCCTTTCCATATGATCATTTATTATATAACCCAATCCCATTCATTCTTAAAGGTCCTGCCCAAGAATCTGTTCTTCATGGCTAGGCCTATTACCAAGCACCTAGACTTCCATGGAGATAGTAATGTATCTTCTTCAGTGACTGCCTGATACATGGACTGGCCCTAGTGTGGATGCCATCTTTGTGTGAGGTCTGACATTACCTGATCTGTCCAGACTCACTGTCAATTAACTATGAACATGAGATCTCTGACATGATGGCTGCAAAGGCTCCCTCCTTATTCTATTGAAAATCTCTCATCTTTTCAAATGTGTAATTTTCAAATAATCTGAATGAGCTCCAATGAGCAACAATTCTTCCTTTCCTCCCTAGTATTTTATATAGACTGTACACACTTGTTAAGTGGTTTGTTGTTGATGATCATAACGGTGGTAGTTTCATTTGTTGTAGCCAATGACATAGTATAATTTGGAAATTTGAATAATTATGAGTGAAGACTACAACCATACTGTGATATCAACCACTCCGGAGTTTAAAAGAGCATATATTCTGATTGTAGACATTCTTATAAGAACAGCGGTTGAAGCTTCTATAATAAAGACTCATCATTTTGATGAACATGGACTTCAGTACAGAAACATTCATCAGTGATTCATAGCAAGGAATATATATTTCACACTCTTAGGTGCTTTCAAGAAGAAAACATGGGTTATTAAGTAATATGCAAATTACTAATAATATAAGCTTGATTCACATTAGTGTCTTCTCAGTGATCTCTAAATGATGCTAACCTTCAGCAGTCTCCCAAAATAAATTGAAAACTACCACATATATATCCTCTCTAGTTGCCAAATACAAGGATGGGATCCTGTTCTATTTTTCATTTTCCTTCTTGTATTGTTAAAAAGTGATATTCTTACCCATTAGACAAATGTAGTTGGAATTGTTGCAGTTATATATAATACATCAACACCTGCTTGTTTCTTCTCATTAAAAATGTGATATGTACTGAGATCTGGTTGTATTTGAAAGGGTGAAAATGCATATCAAAAGCAAATAAAAGATTTGGTAAAAGAGCAGTGGTGCAAACCTCTGAGAGTATCACTTCTTGAAGATGATGTATTGAAATCTGTCCTTTCTGTGAATTTTTGTGTGTAGCCTCTTTAACTGGTGAAGGCTTCCTCTCCTACCCTGATGGGTTTTTAATGGATGTGTTGGGGTGTAAGTAGAGGGCTTTCATTTATGCAACCTCTCAAGAGGAAGGTGAATAATGAGAGTATTCGACACACTTATTTTTTGACTGCCACATCTTAGTTTGCATCATTGTGGGATTCATTTAAAGGAGGCTTGGGCTGTGTTGGCATCTCACATTTGGAGAAGACTCAGTGTCCTCAAGTATCCAAAACCAATTTGGGATTGTATGTGTTCCTAGCAGCATGAACATGAGACCAAAGTTTCCATGGAGTTTTATATTTTTAAATTAAATATATTGTGTATCTTTAAGACATAGAATATTAAAAGATACACACACACAAATGTTTACTCTAGTGAAACAAATTAACAAGAGAGGTTTATTATTTATTTTTTTTTTAGAATTGGTTATCTTGCTTGACACAAAGAGAAACAGATGAGTGATCACTGACATAGGCCACTCATGGCATATTTTCATGCTTGAATTGTATTTGGTAAAATCCACTTTAATCAACATGAATTTCTTATATGTTGTTCTCTCCAACTACCCCTTTTCAAACGTGATTATGGGAACCTATGATTTGGTTATACTTAATATTGTCCTTATGAGGGTGTTCCTATGAGTTAGCTCCTCCTCCTCTTTCTTACACTTCTTAGTAATGTAAACATTTTTTTTGTTCTAGTTTATTTTCTCTTGTTTATAGGGTGCAAGAATCTGGGGCAACTAAAACTTTGGTTATGAAGCAAAAAAACATGTAAAAAAGAAAAAAAAGACATAGGAAGGATTTGGTTTCAGGAAAAGTTAAGAGAGGGTAGGCTAACCCTGAAATAGACAACTTTAAATCTGAGTAACCTTGCATAACAAGGATGGTTTCTTGCTCATGTTAAAGTGATGAGTCCTTGGTAGTCACTCAGGATCTTTCTACATCAAGAGTCTACTCCCTTCCAAGTTCTTGGAGACTTCCCCATTTAACCAACAGATGGGGAAAGGGTCAGGGTCAAGATCACTGGGGGAGATTTTAGGCTCCAGCACATTGGCCATGAACCAGTCTGTGATGTTGACCACAACTTACTTATATGCAAGAACGATGAGAAATACAGTCTGTTTAACCAGAAGAAAAAGGGAAGCCATTTGGCAGAGAATTGACAAGTTAGTGCCATTTGAATCAGAATGTCAATTTCAGAATTACAAAACAAGATTCAGAGGGAATCAAATAAAAATTCAAGCAGACCACCATAGCCTCCTGTGAAGATCCATGCAAGACGTTTACTCAGTGAACTCCCTGGTTAGAGATACACAATGAGGTTTCCTTCCATAAAATGCTGAATGCTGTTAATGAAAGGGTCACACTTACATAGGCATGACTTCACTGTCATCCTCCATTTTCCTCTCTGATTGGTCATTGATTGGCAACCCCGTTTACTGAGTCCTTGAGCTCTTGGACTTAGGGCAGTATTAGCCTCCAGTGTGAAGACATTTATTCCTCAAGCCAAGATTCCCAGAGGGTCAAACATATAATTAAGACATTTACAAAATAGGTATCAGGTTATATTCATAATGTGAGTAAGGCTGTACCAGAGACTATAGCCTCAATAGAGCTGTGGGGAAAAAAATAGGGGTCATTCTCCTTTAAATAAAATGTGGCATATTTTCTACTAAAAGTGAATTTTTTTTAAATAATAGGTAAGCTGTCCTTGTTATTCATAAACATCTTATTTATGCATCTTCACTGTTGTGATAAATTAGCTGGGTTTGTTTTATATTTCCCTACATTTTACTTTAAATAATCTTTCACAGTCGTTCACCACAAGACCACATAAGGTTCTTTTTTTAATACCTAGAATGCTGTAATAGCATTTTGAGCACAGACTGTAATGCATAACAAGTGTATTATTTCTTCTTGGGAATGCCATGCAAAAACTCGTTCCTCTCACATTGTCTGTTTTTAGTTCAATTCTTTCAAACTGCTCTATATTTTAAATGGTAGTATTCTTTGACCTCACAACCAGACACCCCTCCACATGCACCATGACCAAATCCTGAATTTTATTGCAATGACACACTGACCACTTAAATGAGATTTATTAACATAGGATCTTGCCTCCTATCTTTTACACTCCAGCCATCTATTTAGTTTCTCCACCAAGCCCACTGATGATCTCCAGGGGCATCACTTATTCTACCCACCCCACCAGGACTGTGAATACTGAGTGTTACTGATAGAGACTATGACTTAAAAAACAAAACAAAACACCTAAATGCTAATTTCCAATTCTAACATAACACTACAGCACAAAGCCCACGTGACCTACTATCACCATTGCTATCACTACAAATATGCCAATTACATCCATGGTCATGTGTGACACACCTGAGAAAGGTGTTGCCTTATTGTCATCTCACTTTAAGTGTGTCTTCTTGTGCCACAGACCTGATTGATACTGAGGAGCATAAGAAATATGAAAGTGCTTCTTTATCTTTTCTATTATGTCTTTTAAAGTAAAAAATCATTTTATTCATGTATTTATTTTTATCAATTTGATTTTATTTTTTAAATACATGACAGCAGAATGCATTGCAATTCTTATTACACACACAGTACAATTTTTCATATCTCTGTTTGTATATAAAGTATGTTCACACCAATTCATGTCTTCATGCATGTACCTGGATAATGATGTCTATCACATTCCACCATCATTGTTTACCCCCTGCCCCCTCCCTACCCCTCCCACTCCTCTGCCCTATCTAGAGTTCATCTATTTCTCCCATGCTCCCACGCCCCACCCTACTATGAGTCAGTCACCTTATATCAGAGAAAACATTCGCCATTTTTTTTTTGATATTGGCTAACTTCATCTAGCATTATCTTCTCCAGTGCCATCCATTTACCTGCAAATGCCACAACTTTATTCTCTTTTATTGCTGAGTAATATTCCATTGTGTATATATGCCACATTTTTTAATCCATTCATCTACTGAGGGACATCTAGGTTGGTTCCATGGTTTAGCTATTGTGAATTGTACTGCTATAAACATTGAGGTAGTATGTAGTCCCTGTAGTATGTAGTTTTTAATTCCTTTGGGTATAGACTGAGGAAAGGGATAGCTGGGTCAAATGGTGGTTCCATTCCAAGTTCTCCAAGGAATCTGAAAGAGCATTTTATGAAATCATTTATTAAGGGACTATGTTGAGGCCCAACTTGGTGGAGCTGACAAGATAGTAAGAACTAGAAACTGACTCGTGGAGTTCTAAGCATTCCCAGAGGGAAGAGGCAGTCACCTATCAGCTCCCCATGTGATGTGGGAAAGGTGGAGAGAGCAGGTGCAGGACTCGGGCAGGACCCCATACTGTTTCAAATCTCACTGCTTTCCCCTTCTGTTCCATCGGCCCCAAAGGACAGTCCACCCTACTTTTCTAAGGCACTAGGCACTAGTCAAATCCTCAGCTATATCTTGATTATGAAATGTTTATCAATGTCTCACCTTTGCTGGAAGAACAACTTCCTTCTTTAGCTCATAAGAGTCTTTCTCCACATCATCCTTATCATCACATTGTACTGTATCATATGCTTACATATCTCCCTCTGCTGATTCTTGAGTTTGGGATCATTTCTGAGTGCAATTTTATGTCCTTTTTCCAAGCGCACGGCCTAAAAATTAACTCTCAAATGTATGGTCATATTAAGTATGTTTTATATTTACATATTTATGTCATAGTTAATATTTATGTATCACATTATATCCTATATTTATATATCAAATGAGATATATAATTATATATAAATGCATATTTATATCTTACATATTAAATTTTATATGTTGCTATTGACAATATTTTTTTTTAACCAAGTAGCAAATTTTGTCAGGAAAAGTCAAGGAATATAAAAATATCGGGAAAGAAAGAGGGAGAAATAAACTCTAGGGAATGAGAACAGTGGATATGCAGAAGCACAAAGAAATGGGACACACAGAAGAACTGGGCCAGGAGTTTGGGCAAGGATGCAAGGTTTCAGTTTCATAAGCATATAGCAGGTGGTGGGAGGGAGCCATGAGAGTATAGAAAGGGCTTGCTGAGGAAGTTGGGGAGATGAGAAAGATTTCCTTAAAGCAATAACAAGAGTGGGATCGTATTTCTAAACATTAGTCCTTAATATTTCTATCTTTTAAAAAAAAGATTTACTTTTTAAGAGTGGTTATAGTTCACTGAAAAATTGAGCAAAGGGTACTGAGAGTCCCACATGCCCTCTGCCCCTACAGAAGTGTAGCCTTTCCATTATCAATTTGCCCCACCAGATGGTACATTTGTTACAACTGATGGATCCACACTGACACATCAAAATTGCCCAGAGCCCATAATGTACAGGAGGGTTCCTTCTGGGTGTTGTACATGTACAATGTACATGTACCAATGCAGCACACAGAATAGTTCCACTTACACAAAGATCCTCTGTACTTTCCCTATTCATTCCTCTCCCCCCTAATCTCTGACAACCATTGATTGTTTTACTGTCTCCATAGTATCACCCTTTCTAGAATATCACATAGTTGAAATTACATAGTAAGTAGTCTTTTCAGACTTCTGGGTTCTTTTACTTAGTAATATGAAGTACCCTCCATGTCATTTCAAGGGTTGATATCTATTATTTTAGTGCTCAGTAATATTTCTTTGCTTGGATGTACCACAGTTTATCCATTCACCTACTAAAGGACATCTTGGTTGCTTCCAAGTTTAGGCAATTAGAAATAAAGGTGCTATAAACATTCTTGTACAGGATTTTGTGTGGACATAAGTTTTCAATTCCTTGGGCTAAATACCAAGGGGTATGGTTGCTGGAACACATATGACAAGACTGTGTTTGGTTTTGTAGAAAGCCATCAAACTGTTTTCCAAAGTGCTCTACTCTTTTAAATTCTCACCTGTGAGGAAGCTTTCCTGTTGTACCATATCCTTACCAGAATTTGGAATTCTGGATTTTGGACATTTGAATTGGTATATAGTGGTACTTAAATTTTGTAGAGCTACTGATATGGAAATCTGAAAATATCCATAGACTTTTTCCACAGAAAATAAGTATGCTTGCATAAGTGATCACTATTAGTTTGGATTCTTATACTATCTAAAAAATCATCCAAGGAACACATAAAACAATCTTTTTTGATTTTTGCCCAATAATATTGTGAGATTTGGAGGGTTACGATATCACTTTTGTTTTTAGAGTAAACCTAGTAGTTTAAGTTTCAATAAAAAGACAAGAGGTCAGAAAAGAAGACCCCAGTTGAGACTGTATAGTCACTCAGAACAGAATCATTTGGTCCAAAAATTTTAGAGACTTAATCTGCTTTGGCTGTGGATAAATTGAATTTATTTATTCCTATGATTCTAATATTTTGTTTCCCACAAGACAGAGCTCCATGACTCCGGTTTCACATGTCTCTTTCATGCATGTTTTTCCATTGCTTGTGTTAAGTAGTCATCACTCAAGAAACATTTGTTAAAGAGATGAGGAACGTGTATCTGAACTCATAGAAAGGAAATGGATTGACTATTTCACATATTTTTTTAGAGAAATTATTTTACAACTTTATGTTCAATAACTTATTGACCATAAAGTTGTAAAATAATTTCTCTTTTACATAAAAATTTACTCTTTTACCTAAAATTATATACACTTTGAATGAGTTGTTATGCTCACATCTAGCTGAGCAAATAATATATGCCACTACTCTCCACTTACCAATCATTGCAGACATAGCTACTTGAACACAACTGTAACCATCATGGTTGTTCTCTGTGACCAACAGAAACAAGACAAAAATGATGGTAATCATTTGATACCAGATTTTAACAGATGCTGTCCAACATCTATTTATCCTACCTACCTATCATCTGCCTATCTCCATCTCTAACTTTGGTAACAAGTACTAAGAAAGCTCACGTCCATGTTGTAAGGAGAGACATATGTGATGAGGAGCTGAGGTTTCTGGCCAAGAGCTCCTAAGAATCTAGCTGCTAACAGCCATGTGGTGAGAGCCACTACATGTGTGGGTCCTCCATTTCCAGTCAATCCTTCAAACAATTACAACCTTGGCAGAAATTTTTTCTGCAACCTCATGAGATTCTCTGAACTAGGACCATCCAGTTAAACTGCTTCAAAATTCCCAACCCACAAAATATATGAGATAATAAATGTTTATTGTTTTAATCTATTAAATTTTGAGGTGAATTTATTGCAACACTAGATACCTGACAAAACTCTGGTGTCCTATGCTTTTTCTCTGGGCATTGAGGCTGCCTCAGATTTCTTCCAACATCACAATCCAAGCAGCAACTGTCATTCTACTGATGTTGGCAGGGCATGGAACCCATGTGACAGTCAGTCTTGAGCTGAAGCCAGAGGTTCCTTACCCTTGTTTTACAACATCACTTGCTGTTAATGTGGTTGTGGTTGTCTTGCCACTGGAACTTTTGCCTACTTAACATTGCACTTTGCACATCAGAATGTTATGAATCTGGGTATATATAAGTCTAGCAGAAAGTGGTTGAAGATGCCCACAGAGCCTTGGTCTACTGAGGCTTGAAGTTAAGGACAAAGGAATTTCCATAATTCAGTTCATCACCTCAGGGGACCACATGGAGGGGTGGAATTCAAATCTTGCTCTGGTAAGACTTGTGTATCATTCTGGAGTGCATGCACTACCCATCTTTCTAAGAAATGATTAATTCATAAGAACTGCCATCCTGAGTCACATTCTGAAGTCCATCCAGTCCATAATTCTGTCTCCAATACCATGAATGGGTTGTAGGAAGGGATGGTTAAGTGTCTAAGCAGAGGATGGTAATGTTCTCAGAAAGTTGAGAATTTTGTCTATTGAATCCTCAATGTCCTTCCAGTCTTACTGTTTAATCTATTTTTCATAACATTATGTGAACTTTTTGTGAGATCACTTACTTCTTCCCCCTATGGTGTATCTTAAGTTAACATCTTCTATAAGCTGAAGAATTCTCTGAGTCAAAAGTAGTTATGCAGAAAGATTAAATAGAGTATCAATCCATGTGGGAGTTCCTGGGAATAGAAAGTGTAGAATGTTCTTTTCTGGAATTTTTGTGTTTTCTTCCAAAACTTTCTTTCATTATTGAGCTCAATTCTAGCTCATTTTCAAACAAATTCATTGGGGTCATGAGACTGAGGGGAAAAAATGAGAGCCAGATTTTGTAGTATGATTTCTAAATCTCTATAAGGAGAACCAGTCTCCACACATTAATGAAAGAGGCAGAAATTTTATGAATTCATTGAAAAATGCAGAACAATGAGTTGATTCATTCAACAAATTCTTGAATGGTAACTTAATGCTATATAATCTATACATAGTTTGCATGCAATACACATTTAATGCTTGTAGTTGATTGAATGAAACAGAAAAGAAACAGAGAAAGTAGGGTATGCATTTAGTAGATGATTCTATAGGACATAAAATAATATAAAGAGGAAAAGAAAAGAGGGCAATGGTGCTGTTTGTGGTAGGCTTTGAGTGGTTCTATATCATAGGACTTAATATGGAACCCTGATAAGACCCTGAGGGGGGAAAAACTGATACAATTAAATGAAGGGAGAAATGATCTTTATTCACACAATTTAGTTTGGAATAAGTGGGAAGTGCCTTTAAATTATGAATTTTGCAGCAACAAAAACTTACTGAGGCAGTTTCTTAAAGCCCCAGAGAAATTATTATGGTTTTCATCTTCAGGTTGACATTGGCTTTGAATACCAGCCTTAGAGAGTTTGAAGATTCCTCTCTGTTCTCTCATTCCCCCCTCTAGCCATACAGTGTTGGAAATCTTTTCATTTCAGAGACCAATTGAGTATGTTTGCCAGGGAGAAAGTTTTTACTAGACTCCCTTCTCCCATCCTTTTTTTTTCCAATAAAGAAAGTTGAAGTCAGACCTCTGGCCAATAGGAAGGAATTGAAGAATCCCTATGCTGCCCAGCACATAAAATATTTATGCTTAGAGAAAGCTAGACTAAGTAGTCAGCAGAGTATTTTGCAGCATAGAAGCCAAACACGACTCTAAAAGAGTAGAGCATGTTCCTAAAAGCTCCTCTTTATAGATTGAAAAATAAACTATGATTTCCATGGTGTAGGATTGCTTAAAGTTCCTTTGACCAGTAAATGCCATGGGCCTTCTTACAACACAAGCTGGCTTGATTGAAGAAAGGAGGAATTTTGTTTGTTATTTATTTTACTTACTTATTTATGCCATTGTCAGAGATACCCATTTCTGGATGGGAGGGGTAGTGTTCAAATAGTAGCCAAGAGTTTTCTTCCTAGGGAATGAAGTCCTATCCTCCCCACAACCCACCCATCCCATGATGACCTTGGATGAAAGTTCTGAGCACAGTTTCTTGTTCCACTGCCTCAACATTATTTGGGAATTGTGGAAAAAGGGAGCGAGCTTTGATGTTGAAGACACTCAAAGGGAAGCACAGGACAAGGGCAGAAGCGCAGTCAGTGTAGCACCTCTGACCCTAGACAATGCTTGACTGGTCCTCCTGGCCCAGGCTTATATCCATGGCTTCTCCATCAGCAATGAGGGGGCAGGAAGGGCTTTCCTTTTAGTTGAAAGCAGAGGGTGAGCTGAGCAGGCGGTTCAGAGGGTCATAATAAAGCATCAAATGAGGCAGCCTCATGACGGTAACAAGACGGCTGTAAGGAAATAAAGTGGGCATTGATCTGCACTATCGAGTGTGACATTTTAACCGAAGCTAAAAGCCAAGAGGAAATCTAGCCCTCTTATTCATCTGCCTGCCTGTTTTAGTAAATTGTCTTCCCTTCCCCCCAAACCACTGGCCTCAGAGGTCACTTCATATTAGCTGGCTTGTTAATACTGAGGCAATCAATACTTAATCAACAAGTAATGGGATTTTGCAGTCATCCTGTAAAATAAAGCCCTGAATCCATCTCGGCCCATTCCAAGCCTGACGAAAGGAGGTGTGTAGTTGCAGCAGACCCTGGATTTGATGGTCTGATGCTCTTCGGTTGATCTGCATCTTATTAAGACACCAGGCAGCTACTGTCTTTCACCCCTTTGTTTCCTTATCCCCACAGAGCACAGCATGGCACGGAATCCAGGCATCCCAGAGTTTATATGAATCAGTAAGAAAATTCCTATTTATTTAGTGCATAGGGTTTAGGCCTCTGGTAGCATTATATAATTAAATGCATAAATAGAGGACTGGAGATGGAAGAGTTACAGTGAAGAGGGGAATTTTTAAAAGGAAATGGTTCTTTTAATATATGATATTAAGCCAGGGACCTGGAATACCCACATGTTTCAATTATTGAACCCTAGGTTGCCCAAGCTCTTCACTAAATGTGCTCAATGAATGATGATGGAAAGAATAAAGATTTGACATTGGCTCTAGATAGTCAAAAGGGGTGTTGAAGGAGACATCTGGATATTGCTATTTGGAAAGAAATTGATTTTGTGACACAGGACTTAGTTTTCAGTACTTCTGTGATACCCTGAATATGGATGTTTGTCCACCTGTAACACCATGATAATCTGTTGTAGATGTTTAAAGGGGTCTGACAATAAGGGAGGGGGCATCCCAGAGGGATACTTTACAGTTGTCCTTATACAATCCACCAAAGATGATTTCCTTTCATGAATTAACTTTTATCATTATCTGACCTTTCCACTTTAAGATTTGGAAAGTGGATCAAGACAGGGTTTGACTTAAATGATGGACAATTTAGGCTAATAAAAGCTCTGAGAGTGATAAATAAAATTATAGTGCTGATTTACTAATATAACTTTCAAGTAAATAACCTATCAGTCAATTGTATAAACAAAAGTCTCACCAGCCATCTTCTCCTGATCTGAAAAGAAGCTGCATTATGAGAAGACTGATTAGAAATCACAGAATTAGATCCAGGGGAAGTAGGAGGTGATATAAACATCTGATGGCAACAGGATCAAGCACTACAATGCATACAACTCAACAACAGGCTATACTTGTCCTTCTGCATTAATGACTAAACATAGTACAAACATGAATAGCCCCACCCATCATATGCATTACTTTATGACAATCTAATACAGCAGGTACTCTAATTATCCTCATTGCCCAATGAGTAGATTGAGACTTAGAAAGTCATTTGTATTGATTTCTGCTCTATTTTTACTATTTCCTTTCTTCTACTTACTTTGGATTCAATTTGTTTTATTTGGGTTTATATTTTTAAATTTCTGCTCTGATAATTTCAATATCCCTTCCATATCTGACCATAGTTATGATACTTGTGTAATCTCTTCACCTTTTGGTTGTGCCTTTTAGTATGCCTGGTGATTTTTTTTTTCTTTTAAAATTTTTTTCCTGAAAGGCAGACTTTTGAAGGTAAAAGTAACTGTGGTAAATAGGCTTTAGTAAAGTAGTGGTAAGGTGTGTGGAGAGGAAATCATGCTACAGTTCCACCATTCTCAGTTTTTTGTTGAGCCTGAGCCAATGGACTCTGAACTTCATTAGTTTTTCTCAGTATTTCCCCTGCTTATGTGGAATGAGATGGTTAGAGATATTGAGGTGGGAATTTCCCTTCCCCCAGGTCATTTAGACCTTGATAAAACCTCAGCAAGGCTAAGCACTAGTAAAGCAGTTTCTCCTGAGGGTAGACCTGGTTAAGAAAAACAGACTATTCTGGCATATTTTAAAATGCTTCCTTTCCCCCTTTCTCTGCCCAGATGAGTATAACAGTGATGAGGAGTTTGGAAAAATAGGAGAAGAATGTTGTCAATATTGGTGTTGAGGAGAGGGGATCTAGATAGTCAATAAGTTTTTTGGCTTTCTGGAAGAGTTCTTTGGGTCAAACTCACAAAAGTATAGAGGCCCCTCCTATGACCAGGCACTTCCAATGGATGTTCTTAAATTTGTGGTAAGAACATTTAACACAAAACTACCCTCAAGACAATTGCATAATACAGTATTTTTCACTCTAGGCACAGGATTGTATAGAAGATGTCCAGAACTTATTTATCTTGCATAACTGAGAAATGAAACTTTATGCCCACTGAACAGTATCTCCCTGTTTCCCCTTCCCCATCATTGGTTGCACCCACCATTTTACTCTATTTCTCTGAGTTTTATTATTTTAGATAAGTAAGTAGAATCCTATGGTTCTTGTTACCGTGAAGGTTTTAACTCTCAGAATTGTCCACTGTGAGATGGAAGATGATTCCTCAGTTACTAGTCAGATTTTGCTATCCTGACAACATTCCTGTGGAGGTTTCTGCTCCAATGGCTGAGAGTTTGAGTTCATTTATATATCTGGCATTCCTGGGGCAGGAATTTTGTCTTTCTTCTCATGTTTCTGATAGACCTAAGAAGAGTCTGGATTTTTTTTCAGATTATTCAGGTATTTATTTATGATAAGATACATGGCAATTTCTAAAGTTCTTCCTTACATGAGAGACTGGACGCAGGAAGTGCTATTCCGATCACTTTCAAGCCTAACTCTCCTTAATTTGCCCTTTAATAAAGTGTTTCTTCTTTTGGACTCTGGCTTAATTCTTACTACCCAATGTTGACCTTGGAGAAACCCAGTCACTTGATGTGTACACTGTGGGGCCAGTGATCTTATTGTCAGTCATCCATCTTCCAAAACCTCCAAATACTTTCAAGATGGTGCACCAGGGGTCAGTGACTACAATGGCAAGCACATCAAAAAGAAAGGCCTGTCTTTCACTCTACCTGCAAAAATATCAAGTTACCATTCAACTAAATCATTTGTGCCTCTTCTGTTCTCTGAGAAGACCTCATGAGCACTAATAAATAAGTCTCTCTAGTCACCAATTGGAAAGGGTTTCTGAAAGGGAAATCCTAACATGACTTTGGTTGTGGGGATCTGTGTACTCTGTGAATACATTTAGTTTGATTTCCTTAAGGCTGGCACTGAATTTTAGAGCTTTCCAACAATTTGTAAAAAAAAGAATTCTTACTTTCCCAGAGATATCCACTCAGATTCACCCTTGCACCCTCTAACCTGCTGTGGGTAGAGAAAGCTAATAGATGAGCTGCTTCCATATACTCCTAATCCCTCTGGTTTGCAGTTTGCTAATTGGGTCACCAACAGGAGATCTGGAGGCAAGACAATAGTATGGTGGATATTTCTTCCTTCAGCTGCATCCCAGTTAGGTCTCTATGGTTGACTCTGTTTTTCTAAGGAGGACCACAGCTCCTACTAGACAGCTTTCCCCCTGCAACCAGTGGTCTGTTCTGTAACCACTACCTCTTGTATCCCATTCAAACTTGAGACTGGTGATAGCTTACAAACATTGCTAGCCCCAAAGTACAACACAAACCCTTAGATTTCCAATATCCATGGCCTTTCACGTGTCCCCCTCTAGTAAGCTTTTAAGCATTATTGCATTTGAGCGTGCTAAGACTGACCTAACAGAAATCATGTATACAACACTGAGAAGGTAGAAATGCCTAAAGGCTCTTAAGATCTAAACAAAATTAAAAATTTAGAGGGCTTTCTGAAAGAAGAAAAAAAAGCCACATTCCATTGTAGATTACCTTCTAACTTGACAGAACTCTCTGAAGTGAGCAATGAGTAGAATGTATGTTTATATTTTGGAAGGGGATGGTGGTAACCTTAGAAATTAGTATGAGCATCACATGTGAAAATAAATAAAGCTATAAATGGCATACTTCTCTAGTGATTATGATAAAGCCCCAACTTTTAATTAGGATAAATTGCTAACAACCCAACTTAGCGACCCATTTGTGGTAATCATTATTTTGCTGACTTGGCTCTATGTCTGGATTGCATTTCAATGGTGAATGCAAAGCCTATAAGCATCTAAAGATTTTCTTGCTAAACATTTCCCTATTAACAGAGAACCTAAACTCAGAATCAGAATGTCCCAATGTCTAGCCTATATTTCTAGTTGAACATTAAGGACTTTTGAAGTATGGTTTAACTCTCAAATGCTGTCAAATGCCATTTGAATTAGTGACTGATGCTGGTTGTAAGATTCAAAAGAACATATTCTAAAACTAAAACAATTAACCAACTGCCTTATTCACACAGTAAATCATTTTCAGTTAGAATGCTTAACCCCAGTATAGACTCATCCCCTGCTGTGGTACTGTCTATACAAGGAATCAGATGCAACCACTACCTGAATGTCTTTCTGAGGATCAGCCAAATTAGCAAGCTGCAATATTATGGTAACCCCCCCCCGCCCCCGGCTGCTCTTGTGAATTAGGAGATAGTATCAGTAAATTTAGGAAAAAAGCTTCATCTGGGAGTTCTAGTCCTAAGTTTCTTACTAACTAGCTGGAATGTTTTGGAACAAGTCACTTAATCTTCATGAATTCTGTTTCCTTATTTATAAAGTGGAGTATTTGCTAAAGTTATTTTCCACACCAAAGTGGTCTGGTCAGGTCCCTCCTAATGTTTTCAGGCTTAGTCCTGTATGTGAATGATATCTGAAGTATACAGACATTTGCATCCCTAGTTGTCTCAAGAAGTTGGGAGAAAGAGCTATGCATTCTCAGCATAGGTACGCATTCCCCCAAACACAACGATACCCACCTCTGCTCTCCAGAAACCAAATTCATCTGCTGGCTTAATATCAGCTTGACCCTCGAAGTCCTTGTCAATGTTCCAGGCCAACTTTGATTTCATTTTCAGCTGAGTTGTCTATTTTTCTTTGATATGATAGTTTATAAAGCAAACTTGAAGGGATTCTGAAATTGGTCTGGGCAGTGTTGTTTTTAGCAGGGGCCTTGAATTTCAATGGAAGAAGGCCAATCATACATTCTGCATGTATTTCACCAGAGATGACAGTCCGTAGCTAATGCCTCAGAGCCTGCATTCCGAAGACACCTTTAACTGAGAGCAGCTCAGATGGAGAGAAGGGCAAGGAAAGGGAAATGAACATCTGGCAAGGCCAAGCGTGTTATGAGTTGTGTCCAATACCAAGCATGTCCTGATTAAATATTTCATGCTTTCCCCAGTCAGACATCACTTAAGTATCAGCTGTTCTCTTCAGCAGGGATGAATTCACCTTTACAGCAGGATGCATTAGCATGGGGTTAATAAGCTACATGAAAAGATTGTTTTCAACTGCTTGTATAATCCCCCTCCCCCACCTCTTCCCCCTCACTCCCTCACTCTCTGTCTTCATTGTCCCACCCCATCCCTATCCAACTTTGCAGACAGATTTTACCCATAAAGACTAGGCTGAAAATTTCTCCTCTCCATCCAAGCCCAAGATCCACATATTCTGCTAAAGGTGGCTACAAACTGACTCCTGTGGGCTAGTCCTGGCCATGAACCTGGTTAGATGAAAGATCCTGTGTGTCTGCCCTTTTTTCTTTTAGTAGAGGTCTTAGCCATACTGTAAGGATACAGGGTGTTTGTAGCTCTGGGTGGTTTGCTCCTGATTGAACCTCATCTTCTTGAACCTATTAGAGCTTATTTTTCCCCTTTAATTTATTTTATCAGATATTTATATTGTGACCTTCATCTATTTTTTTTTTACGCCATGTAAACCCTCTCCCCCTTTATCTTTAACCTTATAATATCAATTTGTTTGGGAGATCTCTTTCTGATAATATACCTTCTTCTTTTAGCTCAGTCTGGTACTCTTTGTATTTTAATGTAGTTTTTGTATTCACCATGAATTTGCACTCATTGTTACATTTACTATGATTACTGATTACAAACATATTTTGTGTTTGTTATTTATCATCCTTTCTTTTTCTTCTTCTTTTTCACTTTCTGTTAGATTGAAGAGGTATTTTATATTACTTTCCAATTCTCACCATATACTGATTTTTTTCTGATGATGATCTGGAATCTATGCATTACATTTTAATTTATTTAATG